>NW_028250169.1:0-5000 GCF_964263255.1 Lissotriton vulgaris
GAGGCAAGAGAGGTCCTGAAACAAGCAACAGAGATGCAGAAAGAGGTAAGAGGGGTGTAGAAAGAGGCAGAATAGCCACAGAAACAAGCAACAGAGGTATAGAGAGAGGCAAGAAAACGCAGAAAGAGGCAAGAGAGGTACAGAAACAGGCAAGAGAGGTACAGAAAGAGGGACCAGTGGTGTAAAAAAGAGGTAAGAGAGGTGCAGAAAGAGGGAAGAGGGATGTAGAAAGAGGCAAGAGGTGTTCAGAAAGAATCAAGAGAAATGCAGAAAGAAGCAAGAGAAGTACAGAAAGAAGCAACAGAGATGCAGAAAGAGGCAAGAGTACTGCAGAAAGTGGTAAGAGAGTTGAGAAAAGCAGCCAGAGAGATGCAGAAAGAGGGATGAGGGGTACAGGAAGAGGCAAGACAGTTGCAGAAAGAAGCAAGAGAGGTACAGAAAGAAGAAGGAGAAGTGCAGAAAAAGGCAAGAGAGGTGCAGAAAGGGGCAACAGACTTACAGACAAATGAAATTAAGGCACAGAAAGAGGGAAAAGGAGTGCAGAAAGGGGCAAGAGCGGGTAGAAAGAAGCAAGAGAGGTACAGAAAGAAGCAAGAGAGGTACAGAAAGAAGCAAGAGAAGTGCAGAAAGAAGCAACAGAGGTGGAGAAAGAGGCAACAGCAGTGCAGAAAGTGGCAAGAGAGGTGCACAAAGAGACAAGAGATGTGTAGAAAGAGGTAAGACAGGTGCAGAAAGAGGCCAGAGGGTGCAGAAAGAAGTAATGGAGGTGCAGAAAGAAGAAAGAAAAGTGCAGAAAGGAGCACCAGAAATGATGAAAGAGGCAAGAGATGCGCAGAAAGAAGCAAGAGAGGTTTGCACACCATTAGTACCAATTTAACACTTACATTTAGCAATAAGTAACAGGTGACCATCCCATCTTTGCAAAGGGCCTTCCACCACGTTGTGACATGTGTCGCTACATTTGAGCCGTTTGACATAGAAACACGTTTTTTTTGTTCAAATCTGCAGATTATGCGGCATATGATGGATAATGTGGCAATTGCGGAAAATTTATAATTATGTAACAATTGGCGTGGCCGAACAGTCGCATAATTCTAGTGGCCCTGCTCTTAACTTTGACTAGGTCCAGAAGTGATCCTCTGTGGTTGCTTCTTTTTTTGTCTCATTGAGTTTATAATGTATCTTCTATGGAACTGAGGAAGACTAAACCTGAGGTTACCACTCCAGAACACAGACTACCATCCCACCTAATTACTCTCCATAACACATAATCCCACTCCACATAATTCCTATACACTAAATACCACATACTTTCTATCCACATAATTTCACTGTACAACATACCACATAATTCCACTACACACAAGGTACATCCACTCCACTACAAAAACATTTTTTAAAAACCTTTACATAGCCAACACCAATAGCTCTAACTCTTGCGAATGCGAGACTTATTGCATTGCAAATGCTTGTTTAACTAGTAGTCGCGTTTGCACAGTGGTGGAGAAAGGGGGCTGGGCCTCCAACCAGTGCTCAGGATTTCAACTTCATAGGACTTACAGGAGGTTCTAGGAGGGCTTCTTGGCCCCCAAAGTCCCTTGGTAGTAAAGTGGACTTCATCCCCCAACCATAGCACCGAATCAGCCCTCCTGTCAGTAACAAATAACATCAGGATGTCACTTGACAGGGGGAGCTCAGTGATTCTGGTGCTATTGGATTTGTCCGCTGCCTTCGACACGGTGTCGCACAAAATTCTTCTCGGCCGCTTGAGGGGAGTGGGAGTAAAAGGGACCGCCCTTGCGTGGCTTGAAAGCTTTCTTGCAGATAGGCAACAAGGTGTCAAATTAGGCTCCCATAAATCTATCTGTAGGAAGCTCACCAAGGGTGTGCCACAGGGCTCATGCCTGAGCCCCACGTTATTCAACGTATATGTGGCCCCCTTGGCGGACATTATAAGATCTTATGGGTTCTCCCCAATCTCCTACGCTGATGACACCCAGCTGCTGTTTCCCTTCCAAACTATCACACCTGCAGTCATGCAATCCTTTCAAAATGGTATGAGAGCTGTGGCAGGTTGGATGGCCCAGAACTTCCTCCAATACAATGTGACTAAAACTGAAGTCATGTTGTTTGGAGGGGCCACCCTGCTCTGGTCCCCGGACTGGTGGCCACTTGAGCTAGGACCTGTCCCTGCGCCCAAACAGACCATCAAAAATTTGGGAGTGCGCCTAGACCAAACACTGATTTTAAAAGATTATGTCAGTCAAGTCACGGGAACGTGTTTCCAAGTAATTGGACTCCTACGGTGCATCTTCCCCTTCCTGCCAGACATCCACAGGAAAACGCTGGTACAAGCACTAGTTCTCGGACGGGTAGCCTATTGCAATGGTCTACTCATCTCTGCCAATCAAGAACAATTGTGCAGACTGCAGGTGGTGCAGAACACTGCAGCAAGACTCATCTTGAATGCCCCCCCCCCCCCCGAACCCCGTCACGCCCTCTCCTTTCTCACCTTCACTGGCTCCCAGTGCGACAACGCGTCAACTTCAAACTTTGTTGCATAATGCATAAGTGTATTTACGGGTCCGGTCCCAAATACTTAAAAGACATTTTTGTCCCCTACTCTCCTGGACGTGCCTTGCGCTCCAGTAACACCATGTTGATGCAGGTACCCAGAGTAACCAGAGCAAGACAGGGAGGCCGGGCACCCTCATTCAAAGGCCCCTTGCTATGGAACTCCCTCCCCCTACAGCTGAGACAAATCTCTAATCTCTTTTCTTTTAGGAAAAAATTTAAAACATACCTATTTACCCTAGATTAAATTACTTCTGCTTCCTACACTGTCATCCCCTAACATGTCTCTCAGCCCTTACAGAAGCTATGCGCGGAGATACACCTTCGGGGCTGATTCAGGCGCGTTATAAGATTATAAATAAATAAATAGTGTGCCAGGAGGTGCGTTTGCAGAGTGGTGGAGAAAGGTGTCGTGGCCTCTTAAGACTTCTTAGCAATCCCACTGTGTGGAACTTACTGGAGGTAACAGGAGGGGTAGTTGGCCGCAACAACATCCTTGGGGCTAACTACCCCTCCTATGACCTACAGTAAGTCCCACACAGCAGGATTGGTAAGTTCTGATAGCAGGTCACGCCTCTTTACCCATCACTCTGTAAATGCACTACCTGGCATGCTCTTGGCTGTGGAATGAAGTCTCCTTTGCTGCTGGGGGTCCTTAGGGGCCAACTAGCCTATGTGTTACTCCAGTAAGCCCCACACAGTAGGATTGCTGAGAGGTGGTTGCCGGTCGTGCCCCCTTTCTCAACCACTCTGTAAACGCACCTCCTGGCTCACTCTTGGTTGGGAGATGAAGTCCCCTTACCTCTTGAGGGTCCATGGGGCCAGCTAGCCCTCCTGTTACCTCCAGTAAGCCCCACACAGTGATGTTGCTGAGAGGTGGTTGGGGCCACACCTCCTTTTTACACCACTCCGCAAAAGCATCTCCTGGTGCACTGCTGGTGGGGTGATGAGGTCCAATTTAGTCCTGAAGTCCTCCCATCATGTTTAAAGCCCTAAGGAGGTGGTGGTCCGCGGGGGGCCACTACAGATCTCATATTTTAATTAATGTAGGCCTGGGAAGGTGGTGGTCCCCGGGGCAGAGTGTGGGGGCTTGAGCTCCCCATATTTAATTTTTCATAAATAGCCCAGGGAGTTGATGTTCCCCAGGGCTGGGGGGGCATGTGGCCCACCAAATTTTACAAATTAGGCCAGGGGAGTTGGCAGTCCCCGGGACTGCGGTGGGCCCTTGTGGTCTCCTCACATGTATTGATTAAAGCCCTGGGGAGATGGCGATCCTAGGGCTGTGATTAAAAAATCAATAAAGCCCCGGGGAGGTGGTAGTCCCTGGTGATGTAGGGGGATGGCATGGCCTCCCCGCATGTATTGATTAAAGCCCCTAGAAGGTGGCGGTCCCCGGGGCTCTGTGGTTGGGCAGAACCCCCCATGCTTTATCAAAAAGAAAAGAAAAATAAAGCCCCAGGGAGGTGGTGGTCCCCGGGGCTACAGGGGGCTGTGTGTACCCCACATTTAATAATTATTGCCCCATGTGGGTCGCTGTTCCTGGGGCAGCGGGGGCCCACACGGGCATCCCAATATGGCATTGCTCCAGGGACCTACCCACATGGAGGCTTAAGGAAAACAAAGTGCTGAAGACCGTGCTTTGTTTTTTTAATTTTCAGCAGAATTTGTGGACCCTATGCGACTCCCACAGAAAATAAAAACAAAAAGCTTTTTTGGGTCCTCAAGGTCTCTGTGGGACCCCTTGAGCAGGCCTGGGGTGTCAAGGTGTTTCTACCCTGCCCCTTTTCTGTTTTTTTTAACCTTTTTTCTTGTTACTTGGCTCGAGATCACAAGGGTTCACGGATCCTTTGCGTTTATATATTAATATCTGTAAATATTAAAAATTCTCAAAAATGATTGAACGGATTTACACCATTTAACAGAAAGAACGCTTTCTGAATCAAGAGCTATCTTTTTGCCAAATTTGGTGTAATTCCGTTCAGCAGTTCGGGCTGTAGCCTTGTCTAAAGTTTCCTATGGAAATTAATTTGGAGAAAACGTGTTTTGTGACCCCCCTTTTTTCTCGGACCCCGCTTGACAAATCACCCCGAAACTTTTCAAGACAGGAGCTGACCTGATTGGACCATTAGTTGTAAAAATTTCACAAGATTCGTCAAACGGCGCCAAAGATATTGGGAAATGAAAAACGTTTCAAATGGAAACTAGGTCCTAACCATAACTACCTGTGTGACCAAGAGCCCGTGAGCTCGAAACGCGTCGTTTGTTTATGCCCAAATAAACAACTTCTTCCAGTACCTGATGGTGTGGCTTGTCATCCTTTTCTCGACTGAGAGGACTTCGTGTATATATATATATATATATATATATATATATATATATATATATATATATATATATATATATATATATATATATATATATATATA
>NW_028250169.1:7500-72430 GCF_964263255.1 Lissotriton vulgaris
TCTATGATATATGTATATATATACATATATATATATATATATATATATATATATATATATATATATATATATATATATATATATATATATATATATATATATATATATGTCTCCAAAATCTTTCTCCGTTTTTCTGGAAGAAATGCAGGACACCCAGAGCTTTAGTGAAGGTATTTTATTCCAAGCAGACGGAAAAGGTCTCACGACGCGTTTCACCACTTAAGGCTTGATCAAGCCTTAAGTGGTGAAACGCGTCGTGAGACCTTTTCCGTCTGCTTGGAATAAAATACCTTCACTAAAGCTCTGGGTGTCCTGCATTTCTTCCAGAAAAACGGAGAAAGATTTTGGAGACACATTTCATGCCTGCCGGTGGCCTGGCGGGACCGCCCTTCGACAGCCCAACTTGTTTACCGGCATTTGGGGAGTGAAAATATATATATATATATATATATATATATATACACAAGAAAAGAAGCACCAAACGTGTATTTAATTCAGTTTCTTCAGCAGCACATTAACATCTTGACTAGCTCGAGCAGAAGTAACCATTCGAGTTCCAACGCGTTTTGGGCGTCACTGCCCCCTTCACCCGGGGAGATGGCCAATGGGGAGAGGCAGTGAGATTTTTCATTTTATAGCTCTTTCTCACCGCTATGCAGTATACTACTTGTAGTTTGTAGTTCAATGAGGCAATCCTATAGTAGGTACTCACTGCCACTTTCTCCTCCAAATAATTTTAAAATCCCTTAGTGGGTTGCTCGGGTAGCACAAGGTGGTAGTTGCGCTTTCCTTCACTGTAGAAACCAACACGTTGTTCCATTCGTGCCATTTGAGAATAATGACACAGGAGCCGCACTTTCGTGGCGGGGGCTCTCCGCGACCCTGGTGTGGGCCTCAGTATATCCATGAAAAGAAGCACCAAACGCTTGGAGATCCTCACACAACGTGTATTTAATTCAGTTTCTTCAACAGCACATTAACATCTTGACTAGCTCGAGCAGAAGTAACCATTCGAGCTCCAACGTGTTTCGGGCGTCACCGCGCCCTTCATCCGGGGAAATGGCCAATGGGGAGAGGCAGTGAGATTTTTCATTTTATAGTTCTTAAATCCCGCCTCTTTTTTGCCGCTATGCAGTATAGTACTTGTAGTTTGTAGTTCAATGAGGCAATCCTATAGTAGGTACTCACTGCCACTTTCTCTTCCAAATAATTTTAAAATCCCTTAGTGGGTTGCTTGGGATGCACAAGGTGGTAGTTGCGCTTTCCTTCACTGTAGAAACCAACACGTTGTTCCATTCGTGCCATTTGAGAGTAATGACACAGGAGCCGCACTTCCGCAGCGGGGGCTCTCCGCGACCCTGGTGCGGGCCGCAGTATATGCAAGAAAAGAAGCACCAAACGCTTGGAGGTCCTAACACAACGTGTATTTAATTCAGTTTCTTCAGCAGCACATTAACATCTTGACTAGCTCGAGCAGAAGTAACCATCCGAGTTCCAACGCGTTTCGGGCATCATCGCGCCCTTCATCCGGGGAAATCCATTCGGCGAAGATAAGGTAAGCGGACACCCTTTTTCACAAGCGGGAGGAAAACGCATGGAAGTTCTTAAGAAAAAGCGCAACAAGCAAAATGTCGGTCAGCCCGTGACAAATCACAAATGAGGAGTGTTAATTAAATCAACACCATTGCAGTATGATTTTAATGTACATCAGGTTGAGAAGATGCATTACTCGCTAAGTGAGTCACGACAATTACAACATAAAGTTTACAAAACAGCAAAAAAATCCATTATCGGCAAAACTCCAAACTAACAAACAAAATGGAATCACGTGATGCAAAAAGACAAACACTGTTAGACAAGCCTGAATTCTTAGAAACAGGAGGGACACAAGGAATAGATCCCAGAATTAACAAAAAGACTGATGCTAAGACAAAATTGAAGAATTGGGAGAAAATCTCCAAAAAAGAGATTAACAAATGGTGGGAAGTTACCACTTTAAAAAAATATATAGAGGTCCAAAGAGTGCCAAGAGGCTTGAGAATTCATCTAATGCCAAGCCATCAAGACTCGAGCAATGATTTACTACAGGAATGGGGTGAATACCTGCTCAGTTCATCACTTGGTCTAATGAACATATTAATCAAGCATATTGAAATATCGCTACAAAAAATAAAAACTCGGGTCCAAGAAATGGAAAAAGAAATCGCAACACTTGATCTAACACCTGAGCTAAAAAAAATTAAAGCGGATTTGGAAAAACAAATTGAAGCTCATTAAGACTCAGTACAAAATTGTAAGTGCATCAAGTTTATGAAAGATAAAAAGGATTATAGCGAAGGAAGAATCTTCACATATGCGAGAAAATATGACCACCTACAGCAACAAGACTATAGTCAAAGTAATGCGAGCACTTCGGATAGTTTATCATCAAATGTATCTGTGGAACAAAGTTATGTTATGTTATGTTATGTTATGTTAGTGCTATTTGTATTGCGCACGGCTGCTCCAGCGATGGAGCGTCCCGGCGCACCGACAAGGTGGCGAACACAACACAACAGGGAAACAGAAAATATTATTAAAAATGGGGGAGTGAAGGAATTAACATAGCTCAGAAAATAAATGGGTTTTAGCGGCCTTGCGGAAGGAAAGCAGGTCACCAAGGGTCCGGAGTTTCAAGGGGAGAGCGTTCCAAAGTGGGGCTGCCCGCACCTTAAAAGAGCGACCCCCCACCGACTGAGTTTGAACCGAGGGGCTACCGCTAATTCTTGGTCCAGCGAGCGCAGAGTGCGGCCCGGGATATAAGGGCACAAAAGTTGGCGCAGTAAGGGAGGCGATAGGCCCTTCAGAATCTTGAAGGAAAGGCAGAGAACTTTAAAGTGGATCCGCTGCCTAACGGGTAACCAATGCAAGGCTCGCAAAGATGGACCGGCCGAGCAAAACCTAGGAAGACCTACGATTGCTCTGGCCGCTGCGTTCTGCACTCTTTGAAGTCGGGTTAGCTCGGCCTGGTTTAATCCTATAAAAAGGGAGCTGGCATAGTCCAGCCGAGCCAAAACCGTTGCTTGCACCACCAATTGACGAGTTGCGGCATCAAAATATTTAAGGGCAGGGCGCAGATTGCGCAAGATGCCGAAGCAGCACGCCGCCATCCTTTTGGTGTGGCCAACAAAGTTGAGAGAAGAGTCCAGCCAAACACCAAGATTTTTGATATCCGCAACCAGAGTGGGGGTCGGTCCCAGCTCAGAGGGCCACCAAGTGTCTCCCCATAGGTCCGTCCGCTTCCCAAAGATCATCACCTCCGTTTTTTTGGCGTTTAGTTGGAGACAGTTGGACGTCATCCAACCAGCCACCGCCCTGAGTCCTTCTCTGAATCTTGGGGCATCCACCTCAGAGTCCCCGCTGATCGTGACCGCTAGCTGGGTGTCATCTGCGTACGACACCATGGTCATACCACAGAGCTTCACAACCTCAGCCAGCAGCCTCACGTAGATGTTAAACAACGTGGGGCTCAGCGAGGAACCCTGCGGGACCCCAAGAGAGAGAGGATGACATTTGGACTGATAGGGTGGGGACGCCACACAGAAGGAACGATCCCTGAGAAACGAACAAAACCACTGGTGTGCAGTGCCGATCAACCCTATCTCCTCAAGACGCTGCAGGAGAATATCATGGGAGACCGTGTCAAAGGCGGCGCTTAGGTCTAGCAAAACAAGCGCCGCCGTTTGACCTGCATCCAGAACTACCCGCAGGTGCTCGACCATAGATAGCAGTGCTGTCTCCGTACTGTGGCCGGCCCGAAAACCATTCTGGGTGTCGGCCAGAATGTTGGCACGCGACAGATGATCAGTGAGGGCGGTGTTAACATGCGCCTCCGCGAGTTTGGCTGGCCACGGGAGAAGCGAAATCGGGCGGTAGTTCTCCGATTTTGTAGGGTCGAGAGATGGTTTTTTCAAAATGGGCTTTACTACCGCATGCTTCCATTTCAAAGGCACCTGGCCCGATGATAGCGACGTGTTGATTAAGTCGCAAACCGGGCGAGCAAAAGTCTGGTCTCTGAACATTGGTGGCTTGAGCGGGTCGACCGGCGACCCAGACTTAACTCGGAGAGCCAGGGCCGTGTAAGATTCCAAAGAGAGATGGGGGAGAGAGTCTAGCACCACCTGATCCGGCAGGATGGGTGGTCCCATACTGGTTTGTACAGTGGAAGGGGGGAAGGCCCTATAAATGGTCTGGACCTTCTCCAGGAAGAAAGCCGCCAGCGCTTCACAATGAGTATTGGAGCTGATGGAGTTACCGGCAGGCTTCCTTGCCACAAGGTCTTTAAGGGCCTTAAAGATGGTTTTAACAGGGTTCTGATGAAGAAGCTACATCAGTCAGAAAGCAGTCTTTTTTGGTGGATATGCGGCTTGTCCTGCAGCAACGGCAGTGGGAACAAGCAAGAGGATTTCAGCCGCAAAGTTGAGGACGTGGCCGTGGAAAACCAAGAGGCAACAAACAAGGAGAGGAAGAAGGGGCAACCGGCGGGGAGAGAGTGGGAACACTCACACGCAGCATGAGATTGAAGAAAACATTCTAGAGGAAGATCAAGAATTGACTGTCATCAACCTATCAAGTCGTCAACCAACAGAACCAGAAAGTACATTATTGAAGAAAGGCTTGAACTTTTGCCCAAAAGTGCATCTAGACGAGAATAGACTTACATAAGTATATGCGCAAGATCAAACTAGCCAAGCTCTTTAAGGAGGAAGAGAATTACAACAAAAAAATATTTCATTACCCAAAGGTACAACAAGCACTACTTTACTGGCCCAAGACGCTGAAAGTTACATGACACTTATGAATTTGAATACTGTCAGCGAATCTCAAGAAATGATATTAAAACAGACCTGTACACAACTTGGAGCTGGCTTGAGTAAAAAAAAGCGGAAATCACGTATTTATCCGCAATTCCCACCGGGCAAAAAGGTGGATATCTTTCATGAAGCCGTAATACAGGACATCTACAAATTGAAAAAACAGTGCTACTTTGATAACTTGAAAACAGAAGAACGTAAAGTGTTAACAACATTGAGTCAGGATAAAACCATTGAAATCAAGATGGCGGATAAAGGCGCAAATGTGATCATATGGGATAAATTAGAATATGCAAAAGTAGCCCATGATCAATTACAAGATCAAATGCACTATAAGAAATTAACAGCTGATCCTACCAAACAAATGAAAGAGTCATTGGACAAAAAGTTGAAAGAATGGCTAGACTCAGGTTTGATTGACTTTGATGAACACAAATATCTCACAGTGGATGACCCGGTGACTGCAACTATGTACTTTTTACCGAAGGTACATAAGAATCGAACTAGACCACCAGGGCGACCAATAGTCTCCGCTATGGGTTCCCTGGTTGAACTAATAGCAAATTATCTGGATTTTTTCTTGCTCCCTTATGTTTCAAAGTTAAGTTCTTTCATAGAAGACACGACGGACATGTTAAAACAGCTGAATGGAATTCCCTGGAAATGAAATGAAATGAAATGAAATGAAAAAAAGAACTTAATTAAGCGCGCTGTGGCCAAGCGGTTTCCTGGAGCTGGGGACTTGACCAAACTCACCGAAGGGGACCAGGGAAACTAACAGGGAAATTCCTGGGAAAACAGGAAGGTTTTAAGAGCTTTTCAGAAGTGAGAAAAGATGGGGATAGAATGAATAAAAAGAGGGAGACTGTTCCAGAACCGGGGGGCCAGAACCGAGAATCGGGTGCCCCCCGTTCTGGATTTGCGGAAGCGGGGGACATGCAGGAGGGAGAGAGAGGAAGAGCGGAGAGTGTGGTTAGGGGCGTGAGGAGTGATGAGAGATCCAATAAAGAGAGGAGCTGAGTTAGTGTGAGCCCGAAAGGCTAGGCAGGCCAATTTAAAAAAAGATCTAAGGTGCACAGGAAGCCAATGAAGGGACTTGAGTGCAGGGGTAATGTGGGCAGATTTAGGAAGACGAAGAATAAGGCGGGCTGCCTGATTTTGAATGGCCTGAAGACGGCGGGTTTCATAAGCACGTATGCCCACGTACAAGCCATTCCCATAGTCAAGGCGGTAGGTGATAAGAGCCATGACTATGGTTTTGAGGGCGTCCGTGGAGAAATAGCGAGCGATCTTCCGAATGAGACGAAGGAACAGAAAGCAGGAAGATACAACGGAGCTAATTTGGGCGTGCATAGACAGGTCATGGCTGACCTTGATGCCCAAAGTCCGAACTGAGGAGACCGGTGAAGGGGGGGAACCAAAGGAGGGGGGCCAGTGAACCGTGGACCAAGGGTTTGAGGGACCACCCGTGAGGACAAGCTCTGAGTTGTCCGGATTGAGCTTCAAGTTATTGATGCTCATCCATTCGGATATGAAGACTAAGGTAGAACAAAACTTGGGAAGAGAATCAGGAGGGCAGGAGAGATCAAAGACGAGCTGGAGGTCATCCGCGTAGTTGTAAACAGAGACCCCCAGCTCGAGAAGAGAAATTATGAGGGGGCAGATGTAAAGATTGAAAAGAAGAGGGGAAAGGGAAGAACCTTGGGGGACCCCACAGGTGACCAAGCGAGAGGGAGCAGAGAAACCTGAGAGGTGAACCGCTTGGGACCTGCCCTGAAGAAAGGACACGAGCCAGGAGAGTGCAGCGCCCCGGATGCCCGCTGCGCTGACACGGTCGAGAAGGATGGAGTGATCGACCGTGTCAAACGCAGCGGACAAGTCGAGGAGGACTAAGGCTTGGGGGAGATTGACGTCAGCTTTCCCCTTGAGTTCGTCCAGGACCGCGATGACCACTGTCTCTGTGGAATGGCCTGGGCGAAAGCCCGCCTGATGGGAGGCTAGGAGGTGGTTCTCCTCAATGTCGGTGGACAGGCAAGATGTAACATGGCTTTCAAGGATCTTACCCAGATAAGGGAGAAGAGAGATAGGCCTAAAGTTAGAAGGGAGAGAAGGGTCCAGGCCAGTTTTTTTAAGAATAGGAAGAACTATGGCAGATTTGAAAGAGGAGGGAACAGAACCCAGGACCAAAGAAGCATTAAGAAGGGCGAGGGGTGGGGAAGGGCAACTGGTGAATAGAATTTTGAGGATTCGTGCAGGAGCACAGTCCGCCGGAGAACCAGACTTGACTTTTGTAAGTAGATTAAGAAATTGGTCCATAGAGATGGGTGGGAAATGATTCAGAGAGGAGGAGGGCAGAGGCGGGGAGCAGGAAAGGTCGGGTTGAAACACCGCGGGGATATTGGCCTTTATGTTAGCAATCTTCTCAATGAAGTAATCATTGAGAGAAGAGCAGAGGGTCTGAGATGGAACGAGATTGGTGCTAGTGCGGTCAGAAGTGGCTAGGTTATGGACCAGGGAGAAGATTTCTCGAGATTTGTTGGCAGACAGAGCAACTCTCTCGGTGAAATATTTGGTTTTGGCCGCTAGGATCGCTCTTTTGTAGTCATTAAGGAGAAGTCTGTATTTAGCACTGAGAATAGGGCAACAGTTCCGTCTCCAGTGACGTTCCGACCGCATGAGATCAAGTTTGAGATCTTTGAGCTCACTGGTGAACCATTTGTGCGCATCATAAGGGCGGACGAATTTGACCTTCTTGAACGGGGCGACCTGGTCACAGGAAGACGAGAGCCAGGAACTAATGGCGTCTGCCTGCGAGTCCAGAGAGAGGTTAGTAAGGTCAGGAGCTGAAGAGGCCAAGGATAGCGAGAGAGAGTTGAGGTCAGTTTTATTCCAGCTACGAGCCAGAACATTTTTGGGTAGAGGCAGCTTGTCGGCCAGAGCTGAGTAAATGGAAAATGAAATGATAGAGTGGTCAGACCAAATGCAGGGGAGTATGGAAGGGGGTGAAACGCCACAGCGTGATGACCAGATTTGGTCCAAGATATGACCCTGGACATGGGTGGGGGCCGAGATATGGGATGAGAAGTTCAAGCATTGAAGGGTAGCAGAGAAATCTTTGGAAGATAGGTCTTCCCTGGGGTCCCCTGGCCAGTAGTTAAAATCACCGAGCAGGATAACTGAAGAGTTATTAACCACCAGCGTGGCCAAGAGATCCTGTAAAGCAGCTACAAATAATGGCATAGATTGAGGGGGCCGGTACATAAGGACAACGGTGAGAGGTACGGGAAGATTTCGTGATCGAGCCACCAAGAAGTCCACGTTAGGTATGGGGGTGTAAGTAAGGAGTTGAAATTTTAAAGTAGAACGGATAATCATCGCCACACCGCCCCCGGCCTTACCAACCGGGCGGTCTGCTCGGAGGACGTAATAGGTATCGGGGAGGATGGCCAGAAGATCCGGAAGGGAATCAGAAGAGAACGAAGTTCCTGTAAGAAATAAATAGTCTGGGGAGTGTGAGTTCAGTAAATTAAAAAGTTCCGTCTGATGCTTGACTGCAGAACGGGTATTAAGTAGATAAGCAGAAGCTGCCGACAGGGCAGGTGAGGACCGAGGGACAAGTGAGGGATCAGAAGGAGGAGAGATGGGGCTGTGGGCGAGGGAGGGTGGACAGGGAGAGCGAGGGGCAGAGATACCAAGGGAATCAAGACGATGCAATAAAGAAGGGGAAGGAGGAGAAGTAGCAGGATGTGCAAAGAGTTGGGCTGAGGAGTAAACCAGAGAATGGGCAGAGTCTGTGGCCCCTGGTCCCGGCCCGTCGCGGACGGGCGCAGACGGGCTTGCCTTAGGCGCGCCCGCTGCGCCCGTCCGCTGCGCATACGTGGGAGGCACATGATTTTACGGAGATGTTCAGGGCGTGGCCTCGCACAAGTGGGCGTGGCCTAAGCCTCGCTGATGGCGGCAAGGTGGAGAGCCTGTCCCGCGGCAGCGTTAAGCTCGGCTGCGTGGGGGTCAGGAAAACAATCAAAGCCCCAAGAACAGGTAGGAGTGGGCTACAATTAAAAAAAACACACTGTCACAAATTTTTAAAAAGATCGATTTTTGCTAATGTTGCGCTGTGCTCCCGGCTGTGCCTCAGGAGAGAATGGGTCGAAGACCGAGCTCGTAGTCAGCTCAAGTTTAAGTGAGTGAGTGGGCGTGGCCTCGCACAAGTGGGCGGGCCTAAGGCTCGCTGATGGCGGCAATGGGGAGAGCCTGTCCCGCGGCAGCGTTAAGCTCGGCTGCGCGGGGTCAGGAAAACAATCAAAGCCCCAAGAACAGGTAGGAGTGGGCTACAATTAAAACAAACACACTGTCACAAATTTTTAAAAATATCGATTTTTGCTAATGTTGCGCTGTGCTCAGGAGAGAATGGGTCGAAGACAGAGCTCGTAGTCAGCTCAGGTTTAAGTAAGTGAGTGGGCGTGGCCTCGCACAAGTGGGTGTGGCCTAAGCCTCGCTGATGGCGGCAAGGGGGAGAGCCTGTCCCGCAGCAGCGTTAAGCTCGGCTGCGTGGGGGTCAGGAAAACAATCAAAGCCCCAAGAACAGGTAGGAGTGGGCTACATTTAAAACAAACACACTGTCACAAATTTTTAAAAAGATCGATTTTTGCTATTGTTGCGCTGTGCTCCCGGCTGTGCCTCAGGAGAGAATGGGTCTTCGTATAGATTAATATCGATGGATGTCGTATCCCTAAATACGAATATAGATCATGAGGTGGGAATTTCAGCCTGTAAATTCTTTCTCCAGGACAGGAATATGCATTATTCACATCAAAACACCATGCTGGAAGAAATGATGAGACTGTGCCTGAACCAAAACCTTTTTTACTTTGGAGAAGAAATCTACACCCAAACAAAATGCACTGCTATGGGTTTTTCTTTTAGCCCAAGTTTTGCCTGTCTCGCCAAGGGGTGGTGGGAACAGAAATGGGCGTGGCAAGCAGAAAATGACACTATGTTGAATAAAGTGATACTGTGGTTACGCTTTATCGACGATCTTCTCATTGTATGGGACGGTTCAGAAGATGAATTTAAAGAATATTTCCAAATCCTCAACTCATCACCTGCAAATTTCAAATTCACACATGAAATAAGTGACAACAAAATAATCTTCTTGGACACTGAAATTTACATCAAAGCCAATGAAGTACACACCACCTTGCACAGGAAGAAAACCGCAACCAATGCAACATTGCATGCTAGCAGTTTTCATCAGCAGTGTTTATTTGAAAACATTCCACACAGAGAATTCTTAAGACTCCGGAGAATATGTTCGGAAGAATCAGAATGGGAAAAACAAAGCATATCCATGAGCAAAAGATTTGAGAAGAGAGGATACTCAAAAGGTCACATAAAAAAAGGTCAGGAAAGAGCAAGCCAAAAGGATAGAAATACCTTATTGCAAACAAGGAAGAGAGAAGAGAGTGACAAAGAAGTAATAAGATTCATAACAACCTTCTCTAATGAATCTAAACAAATCGGGAATATTCTAAAGAAAAATTGGAAGATCTTAAAAATGGATGCAACCATCGGTCCTATTGTGGGTGATACACCACAAATAACATATCGTCGAGCACCAAACCTAAAAGATCGATTGACTAAGAGTCATTTCTTCAAAGAGGAAAAGAAAGCATGGTTGAAAGGAAAAGGTTTTAAAAAATGCTTTAACTGCAAGGTCTGTCAAATAGGTAAACCTATCCAAGAAGTCATGTTATCAAATGGAAAAATCTGGAAGATTGATGAGCTAATTACTTGTACAATACCATATGTAATTTATGTAATTGAATGCCCATGCGAACTAAAGTATGTGGGCAGTACAAAGAATGAACTAAAAAAGAGGATTTTGGAACATGTTAGGGCAACTGTACATTAAGACAGAAGCAATGCAGTTGCCAAACACATGGAGTCTCATCACAACAGCGAGTGGAAAAGTCTAAAATTCTATGGCATTGACACAGCAAAAAAGCCATTGAGAAGAGGAAATAGAGAGCTGATGATGAGAAAGAAAGAATCAAGATACATTCTCAGTCTACGAACCATGATTCCGTACGGTCTGAATCAGAGCGAGGAAATGTATATACATTTATAAATAGACTTTGGGACAGGAAATATCATGAATTCATGTAACAATGGCAGAGGGGAAACAGCTACGTCTTTTTGCATCATATCATAATTGTGTTTAATTTTATTTTCATCAATTATTTGAGTATAATGCACATAGTTTTTGTAATGAGAAAGGAAATTGGTAAGCTGTACATACTGTATATAAAAAAGACATTGGTAATATGGCTACGAAAGGTAGTGAATAAAGGACAATTTGATGGACAAATCTTTAGATCAATGGTGACAATGATTGTAAGGCCATTGGAGGCATTAATTGAAGAGTAAGAAAGAAATAGGAAAAAATCGAACTAAATAATCAATATAATGAAGAGCACAAGAATGAACTTGAGGGTTCTCTACAGAACATGAGTGTATAATTTCATGGACTTTTTAAAGTTGATATTATTTACAACTTACTAATCATTACAATTGGTTAATTTTATTTAATTTCATATAATTTGCAACATTGAATATAATTTCGTTTTTTGTTATTGCCCGCAATTTTCACTGTTTTGTAAATAGCACTACAACAACCATAATGCCTTCTCAAGCAGGGGGAGGTTATCAAGGTAACACATGAGCTTTAAAAACGAATGGAAATAGGAGGGCGGCACCGTGAACAAGATCTCAGTAAGAGATTGAAACGCGTTGGTGTTTGGAGTGTTTGGAGTTTGTTTAAAAATAAATATCTTGGATTTACTTTAAAGGACTATTGGTGTGTAACCCAACTTCTTTTCCTTGTGAAGAGAGATTATTGAATATATATATATATATATATATATATATATATATATATATATATATATATATATATATATATATATATATATATATATATATATGTATGTATGTATGTATGTATGTATGTATGTATGTATGCATGTATGTATGTATGTATGTATGTATGTATGTATATATATATATATATATATATATATATATATATATATATATCTATATATATATATATATATATATATATATATATATATATATATATATATATATATATATATATATTACCTATTGGCGGTTGCCAGTAGGTATATATAGTTAGGATTTTTTTTAATAGGGATTTCTGAAAATTCTATGTTGAATAACTTTGGCGTTGATAGACGGAATTGGCTGAAATTTTCAGGAAAATGGCACATTTTGTTTCTGATCGTCCTCTGAATGTTTGGGGGGGTTTCGTCAAGCTGGGGGCCGAGAAAAAAGGGGGGTCCCAAAACGTGTTTTTAACATTGAGTTTTCCATAGGGCGGTTGGACTCACTTTTAGCTCGAACGGCTGAATGGATTTCCACAAAACTTGGAAAAATTGTAGGGACTGGTAGCCCGATGTGCCTTTGCTATGTCTCAAGATATATGCTCCAGTGGTTTTTACGAAAATTAACTTTGAAAAATATATATTGGGCTACATTGGGCTATATATATGTTAGAGCCCAAATGTAGCCCAATGTAGCCCAATGTAGCCAAATGTAGCCCAAAGATGGCCACCAGAGACAAAAAAAAACAAATGTAGGCCAAATATCAGCCAGATGTAGCCCAACTATAGCCCAGTGACAGAATGTCCCAGAGTGTTCTAAAGAACAACTAGAGCACTAACAGTCCTACTTATGACAAAAGTATGGCACACCTGAAGTCATCTTGATTGGAATAAAGTGTTAACACTTAAAACATTTAATTTGCAAAGGAACAAAATGAGGGGGTTCATTTTGCCATAGAAATTATGATTAGTGCTGAAGAAAGGAAAATTAGGGCACATTTTGAGTGACTTCTCAAATCCTCTTATATTTCATTAAAAAAATTCTGATATGCAGTCTCCCAAGATGGCCACCAGAGACAAAAAGTCCAAATGTAGCCCAAATATCAGCCAGATGTAGCCCAACTATAGCCCAATGACAGAATGTCCCAGAGTGTTCTAAAGAACAACTAGAACGCTAACAGTCTTACTTATGACAAAAGTATGGCACACCTGAAGTCATCTTGATTGGAATAAAGTGGTAACACTTAATACATTTAATTTGAAAAGGAACAAAATGAGGGGTTTCATTTTGCCATAGAAATGTTATATATATATATATTGCCTACTGGCGGTCGCCAGTAGGTATATATAGTTAAGATTTTTTTGAATAGGGATTTCTGAAAATTCTATGTTGAATAACTTTTGCGTTGATGGACGGAATTGGCTGAAATTTTCAGGAAAATGGCACATTTTGTTTCTGAGCGTCCCCTGAAAGTTTGGGGGGGGGGTTTCGTCAAGCGGGGGCGGAGAAAAAAGGGGGGTCCCAAAAGGTGTTTTTAACATTGAGTTTTCCATAGGGCGGCTGAATGGATTTCTATGAAACTTGGCAAAATTGTAGAGACTGTTTGCCCGATATGCCTTTGCCAGGTCTCAAGATATGTGCTCCAGTGTATTTTGAGAAATTAACGTTCAAAAAAATATATATATCTGTGACAGCGTCCCGGTTAGCGCCCCGGTTCGCGTACCAGACGCGTAACGGAACTTCGCGAGGAGAAGCGGATTGGCTCTCCGGTGACTGTCAACATTCTAAACAGTCCGGAGCGGCCGCCATCTTGTCTCTCGGTAGGATCGAGAGACAAGAGGTGGAAATAAACGAAGGGGGAAATGAATGAAATAGGGGCAAGGTAGACCCCTCCTGACCCCCTAGGATTGATGTGGGGGCTATTAAAGGGCCCCGCGGGGCAAAAAAATGAAATACATTTTTTTAAAATTTTTCGTGGTGGAAGCGCTACCCGGTACGCGAACCGGGTATATCACCGGTAGCGTAACGGGAGTCCGCCATCTTGTGTTTCGGACGAAGTTAGTCACAAGATGGAGGATAAACAATGTTGGGAATGGGTATAAGGGGGCACGGGAGACATATCCTGACCCCCTAGGTTTTCTGAGGGTGGCTGAGGAGGCCCATATATGTTAAAAAAAAACCTTTTTTTTTTCCAAATTTTTGCACGGTTAGTGCCCGGTTCGCGCACCGGGTAGCGTTCCGGAAAGCGTAACAAGGGGAAAACCAAGGGAAATAGTAAAATAATATTTTAGAGTGCTTTGAGGTAGGGTAGCTCTGAATAGAGCTGTTGTGTTGTGTGGGTGATGTAAGTACCAACATGTAGGTACCAATGAAGAGTCTAAAATTCAATGTACACCGTCTCCTCTGTAGATATTTTGTATGTTCTAATATGGGTTATTTAAATGTAAATGTGTGGAAAAGCACTTCATGCTTTAAAGCAAATGTATTTTTGAACTGATTGTTCTTTCCTCTTAGTCCTCCTCTTTGTTTTTTTTCCCCCAAACTCTTCTTCAGCATGATAGTTGATAAATTTGTTCCCTCAAAAAATGTATATACATAAAAAAATTATATTAAATACATATAAAATATATTTTTCCTTTAAAAGAAGAATACATTTTACAGCTTTTGATATTTGCTATTAAAAAACCATTGAAAATCACTGAAAAAACCATAGGTTATAGACCATATGTAGTTAGGAATTAGCATTTACAAAACCTTGAAAATTCACTGAAAAAACCATAGGTTATAGACCATATATAGTTAGGAATTAGCATTTACAAAACCTTATTTTACTCCCACAAAACCATTGAAATTCGCATATATAGTTAGTTGCACTAACTATATATCGCGCACCCGCAATCCACTGCTGATCATGTCACATATTACATCATTCATAACATGGTCAGTGACATCACTGATGACATCACTGATGACATCTCAAATGACATCACTGATGACATCATTGATGACATATATATATCAATCAATCAATCACAGCATTTGTACATTTGTAAAGCACGCTACTCACCCGGGAGGGTCTCAAGGCGCTGGGGGAGAGGTAAGTTACTGCTCGAACAGCCAGGTCTTGAGCTGCTTCCTGAAGGAGAGATGGTCTTGGGTTCGCCGAAGGTGGGTGGGGAGGGAGTTCCAAGTCTTGGCTGCCAGGTAGGAGAAGGATCTTCCTCCGGCGGTGGCTCTGTGGATGCGTGGAACGGTGGCGAGTGTGAGTGGCTGGTCGATCGTAGCTGGCGGGTGGGCGTATAGAAGGTCATGCGGTCATTGAGGTACTTGGGGCCCAGGTTGTGGAGAGCCTTGTGTGCGTGGGTGAGTAGTCTGAACGTGATTCTCTTGCTGACGGGGAGCCAGTGCAGGTCTCTCAGGTGTCCGGTGATGTGGCTGTGTCGGGGGATGTTGAGGATGAGTCGTGCGGAGGCGTTCTGGATGCGTTGGAGTATTTTTTGAAGTTTGGCTGTGGTTCCGGCGTAGAGGGTGTTCCCGTAGTCTAGTCGGCTGGTGACGAGTGCCTGGGTGACGGTCTTCCTAGTTTCCGTGGGGATCCATCTGAAGATCTTGCGGAGCATGTGCAGGATGTTGAAGCACGAGGCTGAGACGGCATTGACTTGTCTGGTCATTGACAGGGAGGAGTCCAGGATGAAGCCCAGGTTTCGTGCGTGGTCCGTTGGTTTGGGAGCGGTGCCCAGGGCCGGGGGCCAACAGGAGTCGTCCCTGGCAGAGGGTGATGATCCCAGGATGAGGACTTCCATCTTGTCTGAGTTCAGTTTAAGGCGGCTGTTTCTCATCCAGTCGGCGATGTCTTTCATCCTTTCGTGTAGGTTGGCTCTGGCGGTGGTGGGGTCGTTGGTGAGGGAGAGGATGAGCTGGGTGTCGTCGGCGTAGGAGATGATGTTGAGGTTGTGCTGGCGTGCGATGGCAGCGAGGGGGCTCATGTAGACGTTGAAGAGGGTTGGGCTGAGTGAAGATCCTTGTGGTACGCCGCAGATGACTTCGGTGGCCTCGGATCTGAACGGAGGGAGGCGGACTCTCTGGGTTCTTCCGGTGAGGAACGAGATGATCCACTCCAGCGCTTTCTCTCGGATTCCGACGTTGCTGAGGCGCTTCCCTAGGGTGCGGTGGCAGACGGTGTCGAATGCTGCAGAGAAGTCCAGGAGGATGAGGGCAGCTGTTTCCCCGTTGTCGACCAGGGTTCTAATGTCGTCGGTGGCTGCGATTAGGGCGGTCTCGGTGCTGTGGTTGGCCTGAAACCCGGACGGCGAGGGGTCGAGGGATCCGTTCGTCTCGAGGAAGGCGGCAAGCTGTTTGTTGGCGGTCTTCTCGATGACTTTGGCCGGAAAAGGAAGGAGTGAGATGGGACGGTAGTTCTTGAGGTCGGTGGGGTCCGCCGTTGGTTTCTTCAGGAGGGAGGTCAGCTCGGCTTGCTTCCAGCTCTCCGGGAAGGTGGCGGTGTGGAAGGAGGAGTTGATGGTGTCTCGGAGATGGGGTGCGATGGTGGCGTTGGCTTTGTTGAAGACGTGGTGTGGGCACGGGTCGGTTGGTGATCCGGAGTGGATGGAGTTCATCGTGCGGGTGGTGTCTTCGGTGCTGATCGGAGTCCAGTTGCAGAGGGTGGGGGTGGCGGGCGCTGGTTCGGTGGTAGGGTGCGTGGTCTGTGCATCGAAGCTGTTGTGTATGTCGGCGATCTTGCGGTGGAAGAACGAGGCGAGTGAGTTGCAGAGGTCTTGCAAGGAAGTGATGTCGTTGTTTCCGGCGCTGGGGTTGGAGAACTCTTTGACGATGCTGTCGTGGGTGTTGTTGTCCAGTCGTTCTTTGAGTGCAGTCTTCTTGGTGGCGCGGATCAGCTGATGGTGTTTGCGGATGGAGTGCTTGAGGGCGGCCCTGTTGTCTGTGGTGTGGTCGAGCCGCCAGGCTTTCTCGAGAGTGCGGCAGTTCTTCTTGGATTCCTTGAGGTCGTCGGTGAACCAGGGGGTTTTCTTGCTGCCGGGTCTGCTGGGAGGGTTCTTTAGTGGTGCGAGGTCATCGGCGCAGGTGGTCAGCCACTTGGTGAGTTGCTGGCTGCTTCGTTAGGGTTCGTTGTGCTGGTCAGAGTGTTCTGGCTGAGGGAGGCGGTGAGCTGCTCGGAGGTGATCTTGCTCCAGCTTCGGCGGGGGACCTGTTGCAGGTGGTGGTGGGCCGTAGTTCTTCTGAACCTGAAGTGGACGCAGCTGTGGTCGGTCCAGTGGAGTCCGGTGGCGTGGCTGAAGGAGATGTGCTTGCTGGATGAGAAGACTAGGTCAAGCGTGTGGCTGGGGGTGGGGGTGTTCACCAGTTGCTTGAGTCCGAGGTTGGCGAGGTTGTCCAGCAGGGCGGTGGTGTTTCTCCAGGTGAAAGTTGAGGTCCCCTAGGAGGATGTAGTCGGCGGAGGGAAGGGCGTGCGGGCTGATGGAGTCTGCGATGTCTTCGCTGAATTGTGTGCATGGTCCCGGTGGTCTGTAGATGAGGGTGCCACAGAGGGTGGTCTTGGGGTCAGTGTGTATCTGGAAGTGCAGGTGTTCGGCGGCGGTGAAGGTTTCGTCGGAGTTAGTTGAGATGCGAATGGTGTTCTTGTGTACAATGGCTATGCCTCCTCCCGTCTGGTTGACGCGGTCCTTCCGGGTAATCTTGTATCCATCGGGGATGGCTATGGCGATGTCGGGCGCTGAGGAGGCGTTCATCCTGGTTTCGGTGAGGAAGGCGACGTCCGGTGCTGTCGTGTAGAGCAGGTCCCAGAGTTCCATGGCGTGGCTGTGGACGGAGCGGGTGTTGAGTAGGATGCACTTCAGGTGGTTGCTGCTGGTGTTCGACTTGGCGGGGGTGGTGCAGGTCCAGGAGCAGGTGAATCGGCAGGCTTGGCATGCGAAGGGTCCATGGGTGCGTCTCGGGGTTGCTCGGTAGCAGGCAGGGTTCCGGCCGGCATTGAGTGCGTTGAGGGTGGCGGCGGCGTAGGTTTGTCGTGAGGCCTTGCATCGGCGGTTGGGACCAGGGGTCCTGGCGCTTGGCGCGGTCCAGGCGCGGACGGGCTTGCCTTTGGCGCACAATCGGCGCGCCCGCTGCGCGTGTCTGCTGCGCGTGCAAGGGGGCGTCATAAATAAGGAGCCGGGAGGGAGGGTCAGCTGGGTGGCGGGAGCGGGGCGGCAAGTGGGCAGGAGTGGGGTGGGGCCGCAGGGAGGCAGCGGCGGGAAAAAGTGGTGGGTCGGGCGGCTCAGCGGCTGCTTGGTCGTCTGGCGGTGCAGGCAGGAAGCAGGAAGCAAAAGAAAACCAGGCAAGGAGCAGCGGTGCGTGGGGTCGACCTCGCCTGGAGTACAGGCTCAGTGGTTGCTCCAAGCACCTGGCGCGGTCCCCTTAAATAAGGAGCCGGGAGGGAGGGTCAGCTGGGTGGCGGGAGCGGGCGGCGAATGGGCAGGAGGGGGGCGGGCCGCAGGGAGGCAGCGGCAGGAAAAGTGGTGAGTCGGGCGGCTCAGCGGCGGCTGGGGCGTCCGGCGGTGCAGGCAGGAAGCAGGAAGCAAAAGAAAACCAGGCAAGGAGCAGCGGTGCGTGGGGGCGACCTCGCCTGGAGTACAGGCTCAGCGGTAAATATATTCCTGAAAGGGTTTTGTTTTAACTTATACTGGGTGCTCCCTTGTGTCTGGACAAAGCTATACCTCTCTGAAGAGCTCTAATTAGAGCGAAACACTGTGTCAGGGGTTGCTTTTACTCATTTCAGTTTGGCTTGAGTTGGTATTTTACCAATTCAAAGCTGTAATACTGTGCCTGGAGTGATAAATGGCTTTTGTCATTTTACCGGTCGTCAAGGTCAGCACTGTGCTAGTCCTATGCTTAAAGACTTTGCTGTAGAAATGGAAAAAGACTTTGTCCTTTTCCATCTCGTTGTGGATGGCACTTTGCTAATCCTATGCTTAAAGACTTTGATAGAAAAACAGACATTTGAGGTGAGCAGATCTAGAGTGTCGCTGGTGTTGAGAGTGCTCTAACAGGAGCTGCTTTCCACCAAAACTTGAGAACTACCCAGAGTTCTCTCCTTCTTTTTTGCATACATATATACATATATATATGCATATGCAGATGGACTGTACCTGGGAGGGGCGGAGCAAGCACAGAACAGCAAGGGGGAGGCGGGTATTTATACCGACATTTAAACGCCTTCTCTGTTGCAGAATACCCCAGACGCTGAAGAAGGCTGTGATGATGCCGAAATGCATTCGTCTGTACGGAGGTGTTCCTTAATAAAAGCTGGCTCCAAATGGTTCCCCTGCTGGGTCTCGTCTTTCTCTTTGGAGGGAGGTCGTGTTGGATTCATAACGCGATGTCCAGTGTCGTGTCTACGAGGCCCCGCAGCATCAAGATGGTCCGGGTTTCACTGGTCTCTGCTCCGGCGGAATCTTTGTTGTCTCCAGGTTACTGGATTTACCATGGGCCCACCCTCGAGCCATGGATATTGTGGTGCGGTGTAGCAGCCATTCGACTGCTCTCTGGACGGGGCAGATTTTCCGCTTTGCCCCCGCTACAAGAACCCCATTGGCTTGAGGGGCGCTGCGACTTAGGGGACCAGAGGAGCCTGCTGAATCTTGGGACACTCGTACTTTGGGGTATACTTTATAACATCATAGCCCGTACTTGCTCCTATCCCCGCAATGCCGACCCACCTTTCAATTGCATTCTGGGACCTGTAGGCGATAACAGTTTAGCGCCAAACAGGAGGCATATGCAGATGGACTATACCTGGGAAGGGCAGAGCAAGCACAGAACAGCAAGGGGGAGGCGGGTATTTATACCGACATTTGAACGCCTTCTCTGTTGCAGAATACCCCAGACGCTGAAGAAGGCTGTGATGATGCCGAAATGCATTCGTCTGTACGGATGTGTTCCTTAAAAAAAGCTGGCTCCAAACAGTTCCCCTGCTGGGTCTCGTCTTTCTCTTTGGAGGGAGGTCGTGTTGGATATATATATATATATTCATCCAGATGCCCCAGATCATGAAGACGCCACTCCACGGAGGATGGTTTAACAAAACCTTTATTGCAAACCACGCAAAGAGTTCCTTCATTTCCTGTCCCTGACGCGTTTCGGTGTTAACAAACACCTTAATCATAGGGGGAGGGGGAGCTTGGTCAAGACACAGTCCGTCCTCCAACATATTTTCACCATTACGCAGTCACTTCCCAGTAAGTGGCATGCTGGGTGTTGAAGTTCTAATTAAGCCTTCCAGTAGGTTCCGTTTTCGTGCCTCATTCTTTAAAAATCCCCAAATTAATGTACGTTTTTTTCGGACTCCAGTGTGCTTGTGGACTGCCTGCATGGCTTAATTAATGCATCCCTCGTGCTGGCAGGCGATGACAGTGCAGCAGCCTCGCAGACCTGATATTGACAGGCGGTGCATCTTCCGCGGCTCGGTGCCTGCCGCGTGTAACATTCATCCAGATGCCCCAGATCATGAAAACGCCACTCCATGGAGGGATGGTTTAACAAAACCTTTATTGCAAACCACGCAAAGAGTCCCTCCATTTCCTGTCCCTGACACGTTTCGGTGTTATCCACAGGAAATGGAGGGACTCTTTGCGTGGTTTGCAATAAAGTTTTTGTTAAACCATCCTCCGTGGAGTGGCGTCTTCATGATCTGGGACATCTGGATGAATGTTACACCCACTGGGGTTTTAAACATGTTTTACTATGGCTAATGCAGGGCGGCTCACTCGAGTTAAATTACTGACACTACTAAGACCAGCAGGCTCAGCGCGAGCCCACGCCTACTGGGGCGGTTGGTTTTCAGGTATAATTACTGCCTTGCGCTCTGCATTATGCTGATGAACTGCCTCTGATGAAATGCTCGTGCAGCATGAAACGCGTCAGGCTCTTGAATTTGTGAAAACTCCTTTTTCAAACATGCTGCAGCCTTTGCAATAAACGGATTAATACCTACCTGTCTGTGGCTTTCCTAAATGGGCAAACTTTGTTGGTTTGATAAATATATATATATATATATATATATATATATATATATATATATATATATATATATATATATATATATATATATATATATATATATATATATTACCTACTGGCGGTCGCCAGTAGGTAGTTATAGTTAGGATTTTTTTCAATGTTAAATCTCAAAATTCTATTTGGAATAACTTTGGCACCGGTTGACGAATCTGCCTGAAAATTTCCGGAAAATGGCCTCGTCGAGCTCCGGTCCTTCCCTGAAAGTTTAGGGGGGATACGTCAAGCGGGGGCCGAGATAAAAGGGGGGTCCCAAAACGCATTTTCCCCATGTTAATTTCCATAGGGCGGTCGATTTCACTTTTAGCCCGAACGGCTGAATGGATTTACACCAAACTTGGCAAAATTGTAGGGACTGGTAGCCCGATGTGCCTTTGCTATGTCTCAAGATATGTGCTCCAGTGGATTTTGAGTAATTTAGGTTCAAAAAAATATATATATCTATAGGCGCTCTCCGGTGCGCGCACTTGAGTGCGCTCCTGGCGCGACACGCGACTTGCGCGCAGAAAGCTGATTGGCTCTTGGGTGTCTGTAAACATTCTAAACAGTCTGGAGCGGCCGCCATCTTGTGTCTCGGTAAAATCGAGACACAAGGGGTTTGAAAAAAAAAGGGGCAAATGACCATAAGGGGGAAGAGTAGACCCCCTCTGACCCCCTAGGTTTGATGTAGGGGCTAAAATAGGGTCCTGCGGGGCATTACATTTTTTTTTTTTTTTCGTTTTGCGCGGGGGAAGCGCATGGTACGCGCACCGGCGAAGCACGGGGAAAATCCAGGACCATATTTATGAAGGCCTTGCGCTGTTAGTTTTGCGCCTCCTGTGCGTCAATTTTTGTGACGCACCAGCGGTGTAAAAAAATGCGCATTGTTATGCAATATTTAAAAAGTGACGCATCTATCTAGATGCGTCACTTTTTAAATATAGTGCAACGAGGCACATTTTATTACACTGCTGATGTTATGCGTCACTTTTCTGTGCGCACTCCTTAAGACATTCCAGATGTGTCATATTTAATGTATGACGAATCATGTTGCAAGGAGTTACAGATACGTCAGTATTTCTGACATATCTGTAAACATAAAAGTGACGCGAGGCAGGCGCAAGATTTTGACGCAACAGCATCCTAAAAGTGACGCAGAGAAATCTCATAGATTTCAGTACGTCGTTATTACCAAGCTTTTTGCGAGGGATTGCCCCCTCTGCATACATTATACCTGATGCAGATACAATGTGGCGCAGAGTTTTAAAAAGTGACCCATGTACCTAGATGCGTCACTTTTTAAAAAATAGTGTCAGGTATAATGCATGCAGAGGGGGTGTTCCTTGCAAAAAGCTTGGTAATAATGACGCAGTGCGTCACTTTTAGGATGCTGTTGCGCCAAAATCTTGCGCCTGCTTCACAGCAAACCTTTCACATGGTGCTTTTTCCATGTGAAAGGACACATTACTGGAGTTGCGTCACTTTTGTGACGCACTCCTGCAATGCGTTACTTTTGTGTTTACAGATATGTCAGAAATACTGACATATCTGTAACTCCTTGCGAATTGATTAGTCATATATTAAATATGACATATCTGGAATGTCATAAGGAGTGCGTCCAGAAAAGTGACGCATCGCTGTTTTCACGTAGCGATGCGTCACTTTTCAGAAATGAGGCCTCCAGTTTATTCACTGTGTCATAACTTTCTTTTCTAACACTCACCTTCTTTCATTCCTCCTACTTCACTTCCTTTCACCTCTCATACCTTTCTGTTCTTTCTTACTCATTCTCCTTTCAATTATCAATGCACTATATTTCACTTACTCTTCATTTTTTAAGAATATAGCTCTTTGATGAGAATTGGAGGTAGTTCTGAAAAGAACTTTTGGTTTTCTTCTTTTAACTGAACAGGAACAAAAACAGGGAATGGAAACTGCTCAACAGGAGCAAAAAGAAAAGAAAAAAATTAGGGGTGGGAAGGGCAGCGATGGTTCTCCAATGCTCGAACCATGAGCAGGACACTTTGCTCCCCATAGGTGAGGAGTTGATTGCAGTATCTGCATCTGACGACCCCATGGTTAAATGCAGGTTGTATGTTTGCTACCTGCTCCTGTGATTGTTCTCTTCCAGAAGAAGTTGCTCCTCCTGTTGATGTAGAGGCCCCATCTCTGGGAACCTCTTGTGCCAGAGCCCTGACACTTTCCCGGGCAAAATTCTGGGGGTGCCTCCTCTCCACATGGCGAATCATGGTGAAGTTGCCAAAAGAGTATTTTTTTGGGGGGTTACCCCGTGACAGGACCTGTTTGCAGATCCTGCACTCTACTTTTGGTGCATTCACCTTCTTCTGGTCTGCTGGAAACTTAAAAAATTTCCAGATGAAATGTTCTTTGACCTTCGGCTGAGGAGGCTCTTCATCAATGAAATCATTGGAGTCATCTTCACTGCTGGATGGTCTGGCAGCCATGATTAATCAAGGAATATGGAACAGCAAAAAAGGCAGGTCTTTCAGTCACAAAAGTGAAAGAAGAAGTGAAGGAAATGGGTGGGGATTTCATTCATTGTAAAAAAAAACTGTTAGCAACCAATGAAAAGTGTTATTTTAGGGTCACATGACCCGACGCGTTTACGCTGCGCGCTCCGGAGCACTTCCGGTGCGTTTACGCAGCGCGATCGTAGGCGCTTCCGGGGCGCAAACGTGGCGCGATCGTAGGCGCTTTTGCGTGCGTTTATGCGCCGCGAACGTAGGCGCTTCCGAGGGCACTTACGTTGCGCGCCGAAGTGACGTCATCAATCTTTTATAGAAATGCATAATCATTTTCCTTATTAAAAAAAACTAATTTTATTTGTATGGTACGAAATGTTTTGCATTATTATTAACTTTTCATTCATATTTTTTTTCACGAACGACAGTTGCGCTCTGGGTGCGCTTTCAGATGAGCTCTCGGAAAAGCTTACCGGAGAGCTTAGCTGAAAGCTTCCCGGAGCGCGCACCCAGAGCGCAAAAGAAAAAAATTATATAAAAAAAATGAATACTTAAAAAAAAACAGCAAATTGTAAAAAAAAAAAAAGGTTAGAAACTCGATATACAAAGGAATTAGCATTTAAAAAACCTATGAAATTCACTGAAAAAACCATAGGTTTCACACCAGTTATAGTTAGGAATTAGCATTTAAAAAACCTATTAAATTCACTGAAAAAACCATAGGTTTCACACCAGTTATAGTTAGCTGGAAATTTTACTGATATAAAACCATTGAAATTCCCACGTTATAGTTAGATGGACTCACTATAACTTGCGCGTGCAATGCACTGCTGATGACGTCACATATTACATCACTCATGACATGGTCAGTGACATCACTCATGACATCACTGATGACACCATCCAGTGAATGTGTGTCTTTCTGAAAAATAAATATGTTTTATATATGTATATGTAAAAGTTGATGGAAGAATAAATGTTTAAATAAGTGTCTAAATGGATGGTTTTTAAAAATTGATTGGTTAACTGGCTTAATAAGACATCATCAGCAGTGCATTGCACGCGCAAGTTATAGTGAGTCCATCTAACTATAACGTGGGAATTTCAATGGTTTTATATCAGTAAAATTTCCAGCTAACTATAACTGGTGTGAAACCTATGGTTTTTTCAGTGAATTTAATAGGTTTTTTAAATGCTAATTCCTAACTATAACTGGTGTGAAACCTATGGTTTTTTCAGTGAATATATACATATATACATCCAAACAGACAGCTGCTTCTGCTGCAACGCTGGGACCCATAGACAAGTGGCGTACACTCCGGCGAAGCAACCGGAAAATCAATATCAATCAAAGAAATTCCAATGTCGTACGCTCTCAGGAATCAAAAACACAGTCCAAGAGTGAAATAGAACCTTGGTTTATTCACACATAAACCAAGGTTCTATTTCACTCTTGGACTGTGTTTTTGATTCCTGAGAGCGTACGACATGGGAATTTCTTTGATTGATATTGATTTTCCGGTTGCTTCGCCGGAGTGTACGGATATATATCTGTGGACTGACTACAAGTGAGCAGATGACATCAGGGAGGCGGGGCGGACCCTCTACCAATAAGAGGGAGGCAGAATTCAGTCCGTGTGTTTAGAAGCTACCTGGAGACTTGGGCGCTGATGAAGGCTGATCCTAATGCCGAAATGCATTCGCCAAACACGAAATAAAGTGTGCCTCCAAAGTGTTCCCCTGCGTGGTCTCTGCTCATTCGGAAGAAGGAGTTTTTGTTCATGTTTCACGTGTCAGCCAGCTACACGTAACAGAGACCCCTGCCTCGCAAGCTGGTTCCTGACATCACTGGCTCTGCTGCCTCCGCAGCTGTTTGTTTTCCGAGTTATTGGAAGGTCAGGAACCCACCATGGACTTTGGGGAAGAATGAAGGTAGTAGCGCGGTTGTACAGTCGCGCATTGGGTGACATGCACAGTCAGAGTTTCCCCTACCGAATGGAATCCCGAGGTCTACGGGGAGGCAGTTTGGGGACCCGAGGAGGTGCGCTTTTTTCCGTTAACATACAGGACTTTTGCTTTAAAAACACATGAACTGCTGAGACATTTCCGCATTGCACTGTGTTGTGTATATCCCCCCATGCAGCACTTACCTGGGAACTTCCAGAGGTATACTGGGTGTTGGAGTTCACAAACATTCTGTGGACTGACTACAAGTGAGCAGATGACATCAGGGAGGCGGGGCGGACCCTCTACCAATAAGAGGGAGGCAGAATTCAGTCCGTGTGTTTAGAAGCTACCTGGAGACTTGGGCGCTGATGAAGGCTGATCCTAATGCCGAAATGCATTCGCCAAACACGAAATAAAGTGTGCCTCCAAAGTGTTCCCCTGCGTGGTCTCTGCTCATTCGGAAGAAGGAGTTTTTGTTCATGTTTCACGTGTCAGCCAGCTACACGTAACAGAGACCCCTGCCTCGCAAGCTGGTTCCTGACATCACTGGCTCTGCTGCCTCCGCAGCTGTTTGTTTTCCGAGTTATTGGAAGGTCAGGAACCCACCATGGACTTTGGGGAAGAATGAAGGTAGTAGCGCGGTTGTACAGTCGCGCATTGGGTGACATGCACAGTCAGAGTTTCCCCTACCGAATGGAATCCCGAGGTCTACGGGGAGGCAGTTTGGGGACCCGAGGAGGTGCGCTTTTTTCCGTTAACAAACAGGACTTTTGCTTTAAAAACACATGAACTGCTGAGACATTTCCGCATTGCACTGTGTTGTGTATATCCCCCCATGCAGCACTTACCTGGGAACTTCCAGAGGTATCCTGGGTGTTGGAGTTCACGAACATTCTGTGGACTGACTACAAGTGAGCAGATGACATCAGGGAGGCGGGGCGGACCCTCTACCAATAAGAGGGAGGCAGAATTCAGTCCGTGTGTTTAGAAGCTACCTGGAGACTTGGGCGCTGATGAAGGCTGATCCTAATGCCGAAATGCATTCGCCAAACACGAAATAAAGTGTGCCTCCAAAGTGTTCCCCTGCGTGGTCTCTGCTCATTCGGAAGAAGGAGTTTTTGTTTATGTTTCACGTGTCAGCCAGCTACACGTAACAGAGACCCCTGCCTCGCAAGCTGGTTCCTGACATCACTGGCTCTGCTGCCTCCGCAGCTGTTTGTTTTCCGAGTTATTGGAAGGTCAGGAACCCACCATGGACTTTGGGGAAGAATGAAGGTAGTAGCGCGGTTGTACAGTCGCGCATTGGGTGACATGCACAGTCAGAGTTTCCCCTACCGAATGGAATCCCGAGGTCTACGGGGAGGCAGTTTGGGGACCCGAGGAGGTGCGCTTTTTTCCGTTAACAAACAGGACTTTTGCTTTAAAAACACATGAACTGCTGAGACATTTCCGCATTGCACTGTGTTGTGTATATCCCCCCATGCAGCACTTACCTGGGAACTTCCAGAGGTATCCTGGGTGTTGGAGTTCACGAACATTCTGTGGACTGACTACAAGTGAGCAGATGACATCAGGGAGGCGGGGCGGACCCTCTACCAATAAGAGGGAGGCAGAATTCAGTCCGTGTGTTTAGAAGCTACCTGGAGACTTGGGCGCTGATGAAGGCTGATCCTAATGCCGAAATGCATTCGTCAAACACGAAATAAAGTGTGCCTCCAAAGTGTTCCCCTGCGTGGTCTCTGCTCATTCGGAAGAAGGAGTTTTTGTTCATATATATATATATATATATATATATATATATATATATATATATATATATTGCAACAAATTATCTCCGACGGGAGGAAGATGAATCACCACAAATCTTGCCTTGCGCTCATTCTGTTGTGCGTACCTCTTCAGGTAAACCACGCTGATATTTTATGCAACAGGGTGTCTCCCACGGGAGAAGGATGAGTCGCCACAACCTTGCCTTTGACCATTTATTCGTGCAGGGTGAACAGGACAAAGCGTTTTTGTCGACATGTTTCGTTTCTGCTGGAAACTTTTTCAAGAGATTACGCCTGCCACACATTCAGTTCGCTGGTTGACTGCAGGTAATTTTTATAATTTTAACGTAGCTCAGCATAGCTCCGCCCATTAGGAATCACTTCCGTTTGTGAGTGGCATTCTGGTACCTGTAGTATGGCCAGCGTCCGATTTGTAAAATGTTTTAAAACCCTTCAGTGGGTGGTGGATGATTGTCCTGTTGTGGTGCCAGCCACTTTTAAAACCTCTGCTGCGATGTCATGATGCAGGTTCCCCCGGTGTCAGTCCACTTTTCGGATTGACAGGGGGCCGGATACCGGAGTCCAGTCCCCGGGAGCACCGCAGACCCCTAATCCGTGTGACGGTTTCAACAAAGGAGGTTCAGGTGCGGGGCTGCATGGCGCTTCGTTCCGTGTGCGTCCTCTTCAGGTGAACCACGCTGATATTAATTGCAACAAATTATCTCCGACGGGAGGAAGATGAATCACCACAAATCTTGCCTTGCGCTCATTCTGTTGTGCGTACCTCTTCAGGTAAACCACGCTGATATTTTATGCAACAGGGTGTCTCCCTCGGGAGAAGGATGAGTCGCCACAACCTTGCCTTTGACCATTTATTCGTGCAGGGTGAACAGGACAAAGCGTTTTTGTCGACATGTTTCGTTTCTGCTGGAAACTTTTTCAAGAGATTACGCCTGCCACACATTCAGTTCGCTGGTTGACTGCAGGTAATTTTTATAATTTTAACATAGCTCAGCATAGCTCCGCCCATTAGGAATCACTTCCGTTTGTGAGTGGCATTCTGGTACCTGTAGTATGGCCAGCGTCCGATTTGTAAAATGTTTTAAAACCCTTCAGTGGGTGGTGGATGATTGTCCTGTTGTGGTGCCAGCCACTTTTAAAACCTCTGCTGCGATGTCATGATGCAGGTTCCCCCGGTGTCAGTCCACTTTTCGGATTGACAGGGGGCCGGATACCGGAGTCCAGTCCCCGGGAGCACCGCAGACCCCTAATCCGTGTGACGGTTTCAACAAAGGAGGTTCAGGTGCGGGGCTGCATGGCGCTTCGTTCCGTGTGCGTCCTCTTCAGGTGAACCACGCTGATATTAATTGCAACAAATTATCTCCGACGAGAGGAAGATGAATCACCACAAATCTTGCCTTGCGCTCATTCTGTTGTGCGTACCTCTTCAGGTAAACCACGCTGATATTTTATGCAACAGGGTGTCTCCCACGGGAGAAGGATGAGTCGCCACAACCTTGCCTTTGACCATTTATTCGTGCAGGGTGAACAGGACAAAGCGTTTTTGTCGACATGTTTTGTTTCTGCTGGAAACTTTTTCAAGAGATTACGCCTGCCACACATTCAGTTCGCTGGTTGACTGCAGGTAATTTTTATAATTTTAACGTAGCTCAGCATAGCTCCGCCCATTAGGAATCACTTCCGTTTGTGAGTGGCATTCTGGTACCTGTAGTATGGCCAGCGTCCGATTTGTAAAATGTTTTAAAACCCTTCAGTGGGTGGTGGATGATTGTCCTGTTGTGGTGCCAGCCACTTTTAAAACCTCTGCTGCGATGTCATAATGCAGGTTCCCCCGGTGTCAGTCCACTTTTCGGATTGACAGGGGGCCGGATACCGGAGTCCAGTCCCCGGGAGCACCGCAGACCCCTAATCCGTGTGACGGTTTCAACAAAGGAGGTTCAGGTGCGGGGCTGCATGGCGCTTCGTTCCGTGTGCATCCTCTTCAGGTGAACCACGCTGATATTAATTGCAACAAATTATCTCCGACGGGAGGAAGATGAATCACCACAAATCTTGCCTTGCGCTCATTCTGTTGTGCGTACCTCTTCAGGTAAACCACGCTGATATTTTATGCAACAGGGTGTCTCCCACGGGAGAAGGATGAGTCGCCACAACCTTGCCTTTGACCATTTATTCGTGCAGGGTGAACAGGACAAAGCGTTTTTGTCAACATGTTTTGTTTCTGCTGGAAACTTTTTCAAGAGATTACGCCTGCCACACATTCAGTTCGCTGGTTGACTGCAGGTCATTTTTATAATTTTAACGTAGCTCAGCATAGCTCCGCCCATTAGGAATCACTTCCGTTTGTGAGTGGCATTCTGGTACCTGTAGTATGGCCAGCGTCCGATTTGTAAAATGTTTTAAGACCCTTCAGTGGGTGGTGGATGATTGTCCTGTTGTGGTGCCAGCCACTTTTAAAACCTCTGCTGCGATGTCATGATGCAGGTTCCCCCGGTGTCAGTCCACTTTTCGGATTGACAGGGGGCCGGATACCGGAGTCCAGTCCCCGGGAGCACCGCAGACCCCTAATCCGTGTGACGGTTTCAACAAAGGAGGTTCAGGTGCGGGGCTGCATGGCGCTTCGTTCCGTGTGCGTCCTCTTCAGGTGAACCACGCTGATATTAATTGCAACAAATTATCTCCGACGGGAGGAAGATGAATCACCACAAATCTTGCCTTGCGCTCATTCTGTTGTGCGTACCTCTTCAGGTAAACCACGCTGATATTTTATGCAACAGGGTGTCTCCCACGGGAGAAGGATGAGTCGCCACAACCTTGCCTTTGACCATTTATTCGTGCAGGGTGAACAGGACAAAGCGTTTTTGTCGACATGTTTCGTTTCTGCTGGAAACTTTTTCAAGAGATTACGCCTGCCACACATTCAGTTCGCTGGTTGACTGCAGGTAATTTTTATAATTTTAACATAGCTCAGCATAGCTCCGCCCATTAGGAATCACTTCCGTTTGTGAGTGGCATTCTGGTACCTGTAGTATGGCCAGCGTCCGATTTGTAAAATGTTTTAAAACCCTTCAGTGGGTGGTGGATGATTGTCCTGTTGTGGTGCCAGCCACTTTTAAAACCTCTGCTGCGATGTCATGATGCAGGTTCCCCCGGTGTCAGTCCACTTTTCGGATTGACAGGGGGCCGGATACCGGAGTCCAGTCCCCGGGAGCACCGCAGACCCCTAATCCGTGTGACGGTTTCAACAAAGGAGGTTCAGGTGCGGGGCTGCATGGCGCTTCGTTCCGTGTGCGTCCTCTTCAGGTGAACCACGCTGATATTAATCGCAACAAATTATCTCCGACGGGAGGAAGATGAATCACCACAAATCTTGCCTTGCGCTCATTCTGTTGTGCGTACCTCTTCAGGTAAACCACGCTGATATTTTATGCAACAGGGTGTCTCCCACGGGAGAAGGATGAGTCGCCACAACCTTGCCTTTGACCATTTATTCGTGCAGGGTGAACAGGACAAAGCGTTTTTGTCGACATGTTTCGTTTCTGCTGGAAACTTTTTCAAGAGATTACGCCTGCCACACATTCAGTTCGCTGGTTGACTGCAGGTAATTTTTATAATTTTAACGTAGCTCAGCATAGCTCCGCCCATTAGGAATCACTTCCGTTTGTGAGTGGCATTCTGGTACCTGTAGTATGGCCAGCGTCCGATTTGTAAAATGTTTTAAAACCCTTCAGTGGGTGGTGGATGATTGTCCTGTTGTGGTGCCAGCCACTTTTAAAACCTCTGCTGCGATGTCATGATGCAGGTTCCCCCGGTGTCAGTCCACTTTTCGGATTGACAGGGGGCCGGATACCGGAGTCCAGTCCCCGGGAGCACCGCAGACCCCTAATCCGTGTGACGGTTTCAACAAAGGAGGTTCAGGTGCGGGGCTGCATGGCGCTTCGTTCCGTGTGCGTCCTCTTCAGGTGAACCACGCTGATATTAATTGCAACAAATTATCTCCGACAGGAGGAAGATGAATCACCACAAATCTTGCCTTGCGCTCATTCTGTTGTGCGTACCTCTTCAGGTAAACCACGCTGATATTTTATGCAACAGGGTGTCTCCCACGGGAGAAGGATGAGTCGCCACAACCTTGCCTTTGATCATTTATTCGTGCAGGGTGAACAGGACAAAGCGTTTTTGTCGACATGTTTCGTTTCTGCTGGAAACTTTTTCAAGAGATTACGCCTGCCACACATTCAGTTCGCTGGTTGACTGCAGGTAATTTTTATAATTTTAACGTAGCTCAGCATAGCTCCGCCCATTAGGAATCACTTCCGTTTGTGAGTGGCATTCTGGTACCTGTAGTATGGCCAGCGTCCGATTTGTAAAATGTTTTAAAACCCTTCAGTGGGTGGTGGATGATTGTCCTGTTGTGGTGCCAGCCACTTTTAAAACCTCTGCTGCGATGTCATGATGCAGGTTCCCCCGGTGTCAGTCAACTTTTCGGATTGACAGGGGGCCGGATACCGGAGTCCAGTCCCCGGGAGCACCGCAGACCCCTAATCCGTGTGACGGTTTCAACAAAGGAGGTTCAGGTGCGGGGCTGCATGGCGCTTCGTTCCGTGTGCGTCCTCTTCAGGTGAACCACGCTGATATTAATTGCAACAAATTATCTCCGACGGAGGAAGATGAATCACCACAAATCTTGCCTTGCGCTCATTCTGTTGTGCGTACCTCTTCAGGTAAACCACGCTGATATTTTATGCAACAGGGTGTCTCCCACGGGAGAAGGATGAGTCGCCACAACCTTGCCTTTGACCATTTATTCGTGCAGGGTGAACAGGACAAAGCGTTTTTGTCGACATGTTTCGTTTCTGCTGGAAACTTTTTCAAGAGATTACGCCTGCCACACATTCAGTTCGCTGGTTGACTGCAGGTAATTTTTATAATTTTAACGTAGCTCAGCATAGCTCCGCCCATTAGGAATCACTTCTGTTTGTGAGTGGCATTCTGGTACCTGTAGTATGGCCAGCGTCCGATTTGTAAAATGTTTTAAAACCCTTCAGTGGGTGGTGGATGATTGTCCTGTTGTGGTGCCAGCCACTTTTAAAACCTCTGCTGCGATGTCATGATGCAGGTTCCCCCGGTGTCAGTCCACTTTTCGGATTGACAGGGGGCCGGATACCGGAGTCCAGTCCCCGGGAGCACCGCAGACCCCTAATCCGTGTGACGGTTTCAACAAAGGAGGTTCAGGTGCGGGGCTGCATGGCGCTTCGTTCCGTGTGCGTCCTCTTCAGGTGAACCACGCTGATATTAATTGCAACAAATTATCTCCGACGGGAGGAAGATGAATCACCACAAATCTTGCCTTGCGCTCATTCTGTTGTGCGTACCTCTTCAGGTAAACCACGCTGATATTTTATGCAACAGGGTGTCTCCCACGGGAGAAGGATGAGTCGCCACAACCTTGCCTTTGACCATTTATTCGTGCAGGGTGAACAGGACAAAGCGTTTTTGTCGACATGTTTCGTTTCTGCTGGAAACTTTTTCAAGAGATTACGCCTGCCACACATTCAGTTCGCTGGTTGACTGCAGGTAATTTTTATAATTTTAACGTAGCTCAGCATAGCTCCGCCCATTAGGAATCACTTCCGTTTGTGAGTGGCATTCTGGTACCTGTAGTATGGCCAGCGTCCGATTTGTAAAATGTTTTAAAACCCTTCAGTGGGTGGTGGATGATTGTCCTGTTGTGGTGCCAGCCACTTTTAAAACCTCTGCTGCGATGTCATGATGCAGGTTACCCCGGTGTCAGTCCACTTTTCGGATTGACAGGGGGCCGGATACCGGAGTCCAGTCCCCGGGAGCACCGCAGACCCCTAATCCGTGTGACGGTTTCAACAAAGGAGGTTCAGGTGCGGGGCTGCATGGCGCTTCGTTCCGTGTGCGTCCTCTTCAGGTGAACCACGCTGATATTAATTGCAACAAATTATCTCCGACGGGAGGAAGATGAATCACCACAAATCTTGCCTTGCGCTCATTCTGTTGTGCGTACCTCTTCAGGTAAACCACGCTGATATTTTATGCAACAGGGTGTCTCCCACGGGAGAAGGATGAGTCGCCACAACCTTGCCTTTGACCATTTATTCGTGCAGGGTGAACAGGACAAAGCGTTTTTGTCGACATGTTTCGTTTCTGCTGGAAACTTTTTCAAGAGATTACGCCTGCCACACATTCAGTTCGCTGGTTGACTGCAGGTAATTTTTATAATTTTAACGTAGCTCAGCATAGCTCCGCCCATTAGGAATCACTTCCGTTTGTGAGTGGCATTCTGGTACCTGTAGTATGGCCAGCGTCCGATTTGTAAAATGTTTTAAAACCCTTCAGTGGGTGGTGGATGATTGTCCTGTTGTGGTGCCAGCCACTTTTAAAACCTCTGCTGCGATGTCATGATGCAGGTTCCCCCGGTGTCAGTCCACTTTTCGGATTAACAGGGGGCCGGATACCGGAGTCCAGTCCCCGGGAGCACCGCAGACCCCTAATCCGTGTGACGGTTTCAACAAAGGAGGTTCAGGTGCGGGGCTGCATGGCGCTTCGTTCCGTGTGCGTCCTCTTCAGGTGAACCTCGCTGATATTAATTGCAACAAATTATCTCCGACGGGAGGAAGATGAATCGCCACAACCTTGCCTTTGACCATTTATTTCTGCAGGGTGAACATATATGTATATATATATAAGAGCACAAAGTTCCTCCTTTGTCTGCTCTGTGCTCGTGGTCCCAGCCTCCGCGCCAACAACAAAAAGGATACGGACTACAAAAGTCAGCAAATGTTGTTATTTATTTAGCTACACAGAACCAAAACCAGCGACGCGTTTCGAGCACAAGTGCCCTTGTTCACGCTGCTATATATATACATAATAGTAAATTAAGGCGTGGCTTGGGCGCCGATGGCGATGGTCGCCTGAGAGCTCGGCTCCGGGACTGAGCCCGTGATTATCCTGTAAATCGGAGGCCGCGGGGCACCCCGACCCCAGCATTCTGCTGATCGGCCCGACGGAGACCTGCCGGGGCCCTTGGCGGAGTCCGAACGAGCGGTGACCCGGCGAAAAATCGGAGTTTGTGGAACTGCGGAGCGCGACCCAACATGGCGCCCGGACTTCATTGTCCCCTTGGCCGGATCCATTAGACTGATGGAACATCACTAGCAGCGGCGCGCCCCCTGCTCTGCCGTCTCCCAGAGATGTGAGGAACTGGACATCGGTCAGATCGGACTTTTTCAACGAGGATCGCACTCGGACGGGCAGATACCCCCGCTATAGTGGATCCCGCACGCGGGCGCCTGGAGGTCCCGACGGTGACCCCACTCCCTACACCGCACTTGGCTACTTTTTCCTGGCCTACCCACTTCCATGGGAGGCGCAACCCTTTGGCGCCGTAGATCATCCGGAGGGGTTGGTGAGACCCTCACTCCGGGACTCTATCGGCCGCACGGGCCTGCCCGACCTGGCGACGATTGTCTCCGCCTCCTCCTCGGTGCCCTCAGACGAAGTGGTGGTGGCACGAGCCGAAGCTGAGGAGGTCCAACAGGCCCTGGAGACGGGGATTTCCGGCACTCGACCTGGGGCCCAGCAACCGGGAGAGTCACAGCCGGTGCTTGCACTCGGAGAAGCCTACTCCTGGACCCGCACGGTGTGCTCCCGACGACATGGGGAAACCTAGGGGAGCCAAGGGGGCTACCCCAGCCGCCTCAGACTCGGAGTCCCAGGACAAAGAGGAACGTGGGGACCCGGAGAGTTCTGGTGGTGCATCAATGCAGCAGCAATTTGACCGCGTCTTGGAGGCGATTGCGACCACGCGCTCGGCCCTCCAGCAGGACATTGCCCAGGTAGCGACAAGCCTAGGCCTCCTTAGAGCGGATCACGGCAAACTCTCGGACAGGGTCAAGGAAGTGGAGAGCTCGGTGAAAACCTTGGAGCCGGCGCAGCGAACCTTGGCTGCGACTATGAAGGATGCCCTGTCCCGGATTACGGCCCTGGAGCAGAGAGCGGAGGATGCGGAAGGCCGTAACAGGAGGAATAACATTCGGGTGGTGGGCCTGCCGGAAAAGATTGAGGATGGCGACATGGTGGCATACTTGGAAGCCTGGCTCCGAGACACGGTGGCCCCGGAGGGTCTATCCTCCTTCTACACCCTGGAGCGCGCTCATAGAGTCCCAGCGAGGCCACCACAACAGGGTCGGGCCCCGCGACCGGTGGTGGCACGGTTGCTGCACTTTCCGGACAGAGACCTCATCCTCAATGCCGCCAGACATAATGGTCCATTCAAAGTGGCGAACAGCCAGGTGAACATCTTCCCGGACTACACCTATGAAACTCAACGTAGACGGTTTTCCTTCCTGGCGGTCAAGCGCGAGCTCAGGAGCGAGGGCATCCAGTACTCGCTCCTATTTCCTGCGAGGCTCCGCATTATTGTCGATGACAAGACTCAATTCTTTGATACCCTGGAGGACGTCTGCAACTGGCTCGAACTTTACAGAGCAGGGAAAGATGGCTTCGGCTCCTCATCACAGCAGGCGGCGGAGCCGGAGCAGAGACGGCGGTCCAAAAGAATTCGGAGTCGCCGTGGCCGATCAGGCGGACCCTCGACTGCGGAGACATCGACGGAGCGGAAGGGAGTGCTAGAGGTGTTGTCTGCGCTGTCTGGCTCACGGGACGATGCCATTGAGGAGGAAGCGGACCCTGGTGACGAGGGGGTGCCAACGGACTCCGAGGAATCGGTGACTGATAGCGTCCATACGCCGGTGATCACACCGAAATCGGTGGAGGACCTTCTAGATGGACAGGGGTAACGGGGTGAGCTACTTCCTTTTGGGAGGGGGCCCGGCACGGGGGTGGTGGGTGCCGACACTTGATGATGACTCCCGGGGGAGGGGGGGTGGGGTGCCTTGTTTTTGCCCCGAGCGTGTTTGGCACTGTCTTGGGCTTGTCTTAGTCCTGGTGGCCTGAGCGTCGAGGGCCCACTGCCTCCGCCCGGCTCGCACCTGGCCCTTAAGGCCTTCCTACGGTGGCGACCGCAGGATTAGTGGGGGATAGTGGGTTTTTGGAGGGTATGGTTTGGATGGGAACTAGATGGTGCTATTTGGGTCCTGTTCTGGGGAGGGCGGATGGGGGTTTGGTTCATACTTGGGTTGTTCAGTTTTGGTTGGGGAAAATGGCCGCCATCAGTGCTGGGATGATTGATGTCCTTTCTTTGTTAGGACCCAGATGGGAAGACTTTGCGAGAACGATCTGGGACAATGGCTAATGTTGCTAATCTGAAACGTGTTACTTGGAACGTGCGGGGGCTTCATACCATGTCTAGGCGGCACAAAGTCCACGCTTATTTAGTGCGTAGGGGGGTACAAATGGCGCTGCTGCAGGAAACACATCTGAACAAGGCGGAAGGGGCGGCGCTACAGCGTAGATGGAGGGGGCAGGTCTTTTGCACTTCGTACTCCGCGTATGCCAGAGGGGCGCTGATTTGGGTTAGAGCTGGGGTTCCCTTCCAGGTCACGAAAACAGTGATAGATCCAGAGGGACGATATGTGGCCATTTCGGGCACTTTGGGAGGGAGAGACCTAAACGTTTGCTGTGTGTACGCTCCTAATGTAGACCAGACTGCCTTCCTTTCCAGGTTATCGGGCTCGTTGGCCCACTTCTTCTCCGGGCCCCTCCTGCTCGGTGGAGATTTCAACTCGGTAGTAGATGTAGACAATGACCGATCGCATCCACCCCTACCTGATTCTCTGGTTCGCCGCGTGGCTAAGGGTCGTAGGGACTGGCAGACTCACTGGGGTTTAACGGATATCTGGAGGGCGCAGCACCCCACAACTAGGGATTATTCCTACTTCTCGAGCCTCCATGAGTTGCACGTTCGACTGGACGGGTTCCTTGGCTCGCCAGAACTAGTTTCGGCAGCGGTCCGGTCTGAATATTTGACCAGGACCATATCAGATCATAACCCCCTCCTGCTGGACCTTCGTTGGTTCCCCGGGGTGCCTGCGGTGCCCACCTGGAAGTTACGGCCCGAGATCCTTGAGGACAGTGTTTTCAGAGCGGACCTAGGCGATAAGATCTCGGAGTACTTTGCGCCCAACTGTGGCACCGCGAGCTCGAGAGCGCTAGAGTGGGACGCTTTTAAGGTGGTGGTGAGGGGATACTGTATTTCTAAAAAGGTCGGCATGAGGCGAATTATCCTCGCCGACCTAGATGCAGCAGACCGGAAACTCCGCGAGCTGGAACTCCGCCGCCCCGGGCGCCCTGAATTACAGATACGCGCAGCGGAGGCGAAGGAGGCGGTAGCGGCGGAGGTCGAACGGCTTCGCTGTTTTGACTACAAGGCCTATACGGTTCGGTCCATCGCAGAGGGGGATAGGTCAAGCGCGCTGCTGGCATGGCTAGCCAACCCTACGCGCCAGTCCTCACTGACGACGTCCATGCGTAAGGCAGACGGGACTGTGGTGTGCACTCAGCCTGAGATTCTGAGTTGCTACTGGCAATACTACGAAAGTTTATACCGCAGTCGCTCTACCCGAGACCCTGATTTGCTTAATCATTATCTGCAGCCTCTGGAGCTCCGTACAGTGGAGCAGGACGTGGCGAAAGCCCTGGGGTCCGACATAGAATTGGGAGAGATCCGTAGCGCCATTAAAAAGATGGCGAGGAATAAGACCCCGGGCCTGGACGGCCTTCCGGTGGAGTTCTATGCAGCTTATGCTGATCTCCTAGCCCCTAGGTTATTGATAGTCTACAGAGAGGCGAGGAGGCTTGGGCGACTCCCGGGCTCGATGTGCGAGGCCTTGGTGGTTCCCCTCCTCAAGCCCGGAAGGGACTCATCCGATCCGGGGTCTTACCGTCCCTTATCAATGCTGACGGTTGACTACAAAATACTGAGCAGCATCTTGGCCTCAAAGCTGCTGGGGCACATGAGCTCCTTGGTACATGAGGACCAGGCTGGATTCATCCCCAGGCGTAACACGACCATGAACATTCGTAGGTTGTTCCGCTTGCTGGGAGAACCGCTTGTGGACGCCCCGTGTCCGGTTGTCTTATCGGTAGACTTAGAGAAGGCTTTTGACAGCCTGGAATGGGACTACCTTGGTACTGTGCTACGGAGGTTCAGTCTCGGTGAGGGCTTCATCAGGTGGACCAAGGTTCTGTATGCCTCTGCATCGGCCAGGGTTCGGGCGGGACCGCTCATTTCCTCACAATATCCGGTGGAGAGGGGCACGAGGCAGGGATGTTCGTTATCCCCGCTTCTCTTTGCGCTGGCGGTGGAGCCACTCGCACTGCACCTCCGGTCGGGAGCCCATTATACGGGCCTGTGGACTCCTTCGGGCCCGCACTACATTTCGCTGTATGCAGACGACCTGCTGCTCTTCCTCGAGGATCCGTTCGCTGCCTTACATGGAGCTGCGACGGCGCTCACGGAGTTTGGGGAGGTCTCGGGCCTCCGGGTGAACTGGACTAAGACCTGTCTTTTCCCGGTTCGCAGGGGCACCCCTAGCCCTGCTCTCAGCAGGGAGATTAGATGGGAGCCTGACTGTTTTAAATACCTGGGGGTGTACGTCTATCATGAACCATATGACCTCCTGGATGGGAACATTGCCCGCGGCACTCGAGCACTTCGAGGCAGCATGGACTTTTGGGCCACGCTACCGCTCTCGGTGGCAGGGCGGATCGCTTTGCTCAAAATGGTGGCGCTTCCCCGGTTGTTATATTATTTCCGGACGCTGCCAATCTGGGTCCCACCGGCCACGTTTCGGCTATTACGATCTATGATAGTCGGATTCCTCTGGGGCTCGGGCCACCGGCGGGTGGCCCTCAAGACCCTGATGAGGCCGAAGGATGAGGGTGGGCTTGCAGTGCCGGACTTTGAGAAGTATTATTTGGCGGCGCAGCTCCAGACCTTCACCCAGGAGATCGCCCGGGAATTCCGGGGCCCAGAAGACAGAAGAGGTACGGGTATAGCCAGGCATGTTCTCTCCTTCATAGCGCTGCGACAACGCTTGGCCTTACAGGACTTATCGCTTGAGGAGCGGACCGTTCGCCTGTGTTGGAACCGAACTCACGCCCGGGGCCACCTGAGAATACCGTATGCGCCCGAAATACCTTTGGGGATGCTGACGGCTTTGCCCCATGGCGGCGATTGGTCACGGTTGGCGAACTGGGAGGACGCAGGCTTACAGCTGATAGGTGACCTATACGAGGACGGGGCGCTTTTGCCCTTTCAGGAGCTCATCGATCGCTTTGAGATCCCTCGCGGCGACTTTCTGTTGCACTCGGCCCTTATCCGAGCGATTCAGGCGCACTGGAAACATGGGCAGGAGGAACCCCCTTTATCTCCGGTGTGCCAATACGTGATGATGTCTGCGGGCACGGTGAAGGCGGTCACTTGCCTTTATGGCAGACTGATCAATGAGGGGCTGGCTCCCCTCACTACTCTGAGAACCCGTTGGGAGGTGGACATTGGCAAGGAGATCCCGGAGACGACCTGGTCCCAGCTGGTGCGGCGAGCCTGGAAGGGCACACGCCACGCCTGCTTTCAATTGGTCCACTACTATGTGCTCCATAGAGCTTATCTGACCCCGGTGAAAATCAGGCGATATTTTGCTACGGATTCAGCGGACTGCCCCAGGTGCCCGGCCCAGGAGGCGGACCTTCTCCACATGTTGTGGGCCTGCCCGGGATTATCAACCTATTGGGTAGAAGTGGGGAAGACCCTGGAGGAGGTGACGGGGAGATCCTTATCGATTGACGCGGCGGTGGGACTCCTGCACTGGTTCCCTCATACCCCCAAGAACAAAATTTCCAGCAAGTTCATTGATTTAGGGCTGCTCCTTGCTAAGCGGGAGGTGACCAGGAACTGGAAGGCACGAGCTGGTCCGACGGGAAGCCGGTGGCACAGCGAACTTTTGAAGTGGGCGGCGGGGGAGAGCACACTGAGATACCAGCTAGCTTGGAGGCAGCGAAATGAGAAGGCACAGGAGGCAGCGCTGGAGTGGGAAACGTTAGTGCAGGCCCTTAGGGATTATTGCGCCCCCAGTGACTCTGACAGTGAGGATGCAGCTCGCCCCATGTCCCGTTAGGTGATTGAACTTTTCAGCTCTGTTGCTTTCCCTATGGGTCCTTTAGCAATCCTGTTGCGGTAGTTACCATGCGCTGATGGCGGGGTTGGGTAGGGGTTACTCTGGTTTTTAGCGTTTTTGAGGGTGGGTTTTTTTTTTTTTTTTTTTTTTTCTTTCTGGGTTTATAGGCTTGTTTGGAAAAGCAGATGACGGACAGTGGATCATCCGGACCAGCTTTGACATCCTGCTGAGCCCCCATTGACTTTCGCCGCCCGACCCCAGGGTTGTGGGCTGAATGGCTGTGTACGAGTAATACGGCGGGGGGACGGAGGGTTGTGTCTCATTGATTTTGCTTGTTTTATAATGCTGGCCGATTATGTAACGATTTACTGATTCCTGCAATAAAAATATATTTTAAAAAAAAATAATAATAGTAAATTAAACAAGAAGACAATTGTTTGACTTTTTACGACATCTGAAAGTTGCCGGGTATATATAACAATATCAGAGGTGAGATTGACCTTGTTCCCTACTGGGGCAGGGTTGTAAGCACCTGATGATGTTGGGCACTTGGTATGAGGCAGAAAATATGGCCTCCATACCTTTCTCCACTCTCTTGGGAAGTGTAGTTAAACTTTAAAGGCCTAACTCACACATACACACATGTGCTAGAAGGGCCCACCAGCACAGCGTATTTTCTTGTCACTACCCCCCCCCCCCCCCGTGGAGGACTACCCACCATGTCATAAGATCACTTCCTGCTAATCCAGGATCCCACTGCATTCAGAGAACTCACCTGACCAGTGGATGCACTGAATGGCAAGTCTCACGCTGAGAGGATGCTGTCAATCAATCAGGTTTCTTGTGTAGCGCAACTACTCACCAATGAACATCTTGTGTGAAGCGCAATATGGGTTTAGATCTGCCAGAGGTACAGAAGATCAATGCCTTAATTTGCACCTTATATTGAGCAAATACACTGTAGCTTCAAGGGGGATGATGTACTTGGCCTTCATGGACTTGTCCACAGCTTTTGACCTAGTTAATAGGTCAAAGCTGTGGACAATACTCCTAGAAAAGGGACTGGATCGTGCACTCGTGGATTTTTTGGCGCGACTCCACAGTGATTTAAAGGCAACTATCCGCTTGACCCAAGAAGGGAACTGTACCTCTTTTTTTAAATCGGGAAGGGGAGTGCGCCAAGGGTGCATCTTGGCGCCTATGCTCTTCTCCCTTTATATTAACTCCCTTGGTGAGTCCCTAAAAACTGCCTCTGCAGACGTGCCCTGCATGGGTGGTTCCGTGACGCCGGTACTTTTATATGCCGACGACACGGTTCTGATGTCGAGGACCCCGAGGGGTCTTCAACATCTACTTAATACTTTTGGGGCTTTTATGCAAGATCTGGATTTAGTGATTAATGCAGGAAAGTCGCATGTCATGGCTGTGGGTAATTCTAAAAGTAACATTAGAACCCTGACCTGTAATGGTGCCGCACTTACTAAGGTTAAAACCTTCACATATCTAGGAGTGGTGTTCGACGAGAAAGGGACATGGGCACCACAAATCCAGAACAAGACCGCAGCTGTAAAACGATCTTCTGCTGCTATATTGGGGTTCGCCAAACGTCTTGGCGGCAAACCACCAGAGGCTATATTATCCATATACAAAGCCAAAACCCTGGCAATAGCCAGATATGGAGCCTCTATTTGGGGACATAAGAATACAACCCAAATCCAAAGGGCAGAGAATATATTTCTGCGATCTGTTCTGGGCTTACCAAAATCCACACCTGCTCACTCAGTACATATGGAATTAGGGGTGGGTTATATTGAAGATATGTTGTCTCTTGCACCACTAAGGGCATGGATTAAAACTTGGCTTAATCCCAATTTAACATTAAATCACACGATTATTAAAGACTGTATGGGGCAGGATCGTGTGGCAGAGATTGAGTGGCTTTCATACATCAAGAAAATAGCACAATACCTGGGCCGCCCTGATCTATATACCAACCCTGAAGGCCTACAAAAAGATGACATTAGTTGGGCAAAACTGGAATATATAAAGATAAGAGAAGCTGAAAGAGAAACTCGCGAAATTATGAAGCCAACCGTGAGGTCACATTTTTTGACAATAACATCTTTAGCTATCGAACCATACTTGGCGGTAGTAAACAAACCTTTCCACCGGTGGCTTCTCACTAAATTTCGCTTTAATCAGTCTCACTTCTTGCTGGGTGAATACAATAAATGGTGTAAACCCCATGAGAACGCCCCTTGTAAGTGTGACGATTTCTCAGACCAGGATTCTCTCCATTTTTTCTTTTTTTGTCCTTTTTTCAGAATTGCAAGAGAGAAATATATTAAGCCCATATTAAAAGATCAAAAGTTTACCCAAGTCAAACCGGCCTTTCTGTTTTTACAGTTAATGGAAACACCTCTAATCATGTATGGGGTAGCAAATTTTCTTACAATGTCCATCAGGTCTCGTCGAAATAGACCTCAGTCACTGATTAGCTGACCTACCCTTTGCTAAAAATTGTACGCCCAGTCGGGGTAGCACTGTTAAATGATTGTATTGTAGGTTTGTAAATATTATTGTAAATAGATTATCGAACAAACCCCATATTACAAACCGTAAAAATGAATTGAAATTTTGTAGTAAACCACAGACAGTGCAAGTATGAGGATAAACATTTTAATTTCTCTAAAACTTTTGTAAATATGAAATTTGTAAATATGAAATTTGTATTTGTATATAATGTGCCCTGTTTTTAAGCTATTTATATAAAAATTCTTTATATACTCCAATAATCAACTATGAATGTATAGCATACTTTTGTGATTTTAATTTAATCGAATAAAGTGTTTTTGACTCTGCTCACCAATGAGGGTCTCAAGGTGCTGAGGATTAGGGGTGAGGATCTGCAGTTCAGTCAAAGAGCCATGTCTTGAGGTCCTTCCTGAACTGCTGCAGGCATGGTGATTGACTGAGATGGAGAGGCCGGAGCTTCCAGGTCTTCGCAGCGAGGTAGAAGAAGGACCTTCCGCCAGTCGGGGTCCTGTGAATCCATGGGATGGTGGCCAGGGCCAGTTGGGTAGAGCGGAGATGTCTGATGGGAGTGTAGAAGGAGAGGCAGTGGTTGAGTTATGTAGGTCCAGTGTTGTGGAGAGCTTTGCAGGCATGCGTGAGCAGCTTGAAGGTAATTCTTTTGTTGATAGGTAGCCAGTGAAGGTTTCTTAGGTTGCTGGTGATGTGGCTGCGGCGTGGGATGTTCAGGATGAGTCTGGCAGAGGTGTTCTGGATATTTTGCAGTTTCTTTTGAAATTTTTGGGTGGTGCCTGCATAGAGTTTGTTGCCGTAATCGAGTCTGCTGCTGATGATCGATGGGTGACCTTTTTCCTGGACTTGGTGGGGATCCACTTAAAGATCTTATGAAGCAAGCAGAGTGTGTCACAGCGTTAGGGGATTCCAAGTGCTGTGGGCTACCAGGAGTCCTACCAGGCAGAGGAGGTGGAGCCCAGGATGAGGACTTCAGTCTTGCCAGAGTTAAGCTTGAAGTAGCGATCTTTCATCCTGGTGGCCACTGCCTTTATCCCATAGTGGAAGTTGCTCTTTGTGGCTGTGGGTTTGTCTGTGAGGAAGAGAATCAGCTGGGTGTCATTAGCATAGAGACAATGTTAAGTCCTTGGCTTCCAACAACGGCTGCAAGCAGGCCATGTAGATGCTGAAGAGGGTTGGGCTCAGGGAGGATCCCTGAGGCACTCCACAGCTGATCTCTGTGGGTACTGAGTTGAACTGTGGAAATCTGACTCTCTGTGTTCAGCCGGTGTGGAAGGAGTAGATCCTTTCTAGGTCTTTGTTGCAGATGCCGTTGTCATGGAGTCTGGTGCAGAGGGTGTGGTGGGAGACAGAGTCGAAGGTGGCTGAGAGGTCCAGAAAGATGAGCGAAGAAGCTTTGCCTCAGTCGAGGAGGGGCGGATGGTATCTGTAGCAGCAAAAAAGCGGCCTTTGTGCTGCAGTTGCTTCTGAGGACTGATTGGGAGAGGTCCAGGATGTGGTTTGTTTCACTGAACTCTAGTTAAGCGTTGATAGCTTTCTCAATGACTTTGGCTGGGAAGGGGAGCAGAGAGATGGGTCTGTAGTTCTTGAGGTCTGTCGGGTTGGCAGGTTGTTTCTACAGCAGGGAGTTAATCTCTGTGTTCTTCCAGTCTTCCGGGAACGTGTCAGACTTGATGGAGCAATGTATGGTGCAGCAGAGTTCGGGTGCGATGGAGGTGCTGGCTCTGTTGAAGATGTGGTGAGGGCGGGGATTCGAGGGGGCTCCAGAGTAAATGCTCTTCATGATCCCGAGAGTGTCATCAGGGGTGAGGGTGGTCCAGTTGGGCAAGGTCTACTGGGGTCTGGAGCCATTGTGTGCAGTGGTTGTGGGTGGGGTGGGTGGGTGTTAGATAGGTAGAGATAGTGAAGCTGACATTGATTGCCCTGATCTTGCTGTGGAAGAAGTTGGCGAGGTTGTCGCAGAGATCTTCAGAGGGGGGAATGTCTGCTGTCTCAGTGCTGGATTTGGAGAATACTTTGACCACGGTGAAGAGTTCTTTCCTTTTTTGTGCGTTGGCATTGATGTGTTCCTGGATGAGGAGGTGGTGTGCAGTGATGGCGGTTTTGAAGGCTGCATGGTCTGCCACGATCTTGCTGCTCCTCCATCTTTTCTCGACCTGTCTGCACTGCACTGCAAGAGCCTGGACTCTTGGAGAGCGGGGGAGAACCAGCTGGCTTTCTTGGTGAGCTGCCTGACTGAAGGTTTCCTGAGTGGAACCAGTGAGTTGGCACAGTCGAAGATCTAGCGATGGAGGTTGAGTGCTGAGGTGTTACCGTCTGTGGATGTCGGTGTTGGGGATTTGCGGGAAAAGAGTGCTGCAGCGGGGCAGGGCAGTGGAGGATGAGCAATGGCAAGGGCAAGGAAGGGGAAAAAGGGGCAAAAAAGAGGAGAAATTAGAAAAGCGAAAAGCAATAATAGATTAAAAAAAAGCAATCAATAGATAAAAAGGAAAGTGAAGAGAGCCGTGAAGCAAAAAGTGGGTAGCAGGAAAATGTCGCTGGAGGGGGTGGTACAGCGGAGGACGAGCAGCGGCAAGAGCACAGAAGGGAAAAAGCCTCAAAAAGAGGAGAAAGTGAGAATACAGAAAGAAAAGCAAGAGAAAAAAGGAAGATACAATAAAGAGCAGAGGAGCAATAGGCAGAAAACAGAAAGACAGAGGACAGATAGCTGTGCAGAGATGCTCCCCACTGGACCACCAGTGATAGGGGCCTTGAACTTCAGACCTGGAAAGGTCAGCTACCAGGCAGAGCTGTGCGGCGAGGGAAGCAATTTACTGACAAGATACTGTTGAAAAGCTAGGCTGTTACAGTAAAGAGAGTAGCTCTCCACAGTAGTAATGGAACATATCCATAGGAAAGTATTGATCTCTCAGAAAACTCCGATTTATTCTTTGCAGCAGTGGCACAAAACAGCAAACTTTTTCTCCATAGAATGAGGTAAAGATTCAAGCAGCCTCAAAACATTTATAGATTTCTGACTAAATGTAATGCACATCAGCACAATCTAGTTATGTAAGTCAACACATTTCTCTGTGCATAACCTGAAAGAAAACACAGAGGCCCTTTTCCTTCCAGAAGCCAAGTAGAGTTACCAGCTCACCTGCTGCTGTTGCATTTGCATAGGCAGGTAGAGCAGGACAGTGTCAATAAGTTCAGGCAGAGCAGTACATTCTACAGCTTCCATTCTTCATAGAATTCTTTAGTCGTTAGTGAGTCCCAGGTTTTGGATTTCTGGGTGCGGCAGGGTCTTCCGCCCCTCCTAGGACATCCGTTTACAGTGATTGGGTGTTAGACCACTCACTTTGAATGAAGATTTCTTACATTCCAGTGTAGGCTTTTTTAAACTGGTCAACTGGTATTTTCCACTGTAAAGTTATTTCTTCCTAGTTTAAGTCTCTTAAACAACAGTAGTCCAGGGCCTTAGTAGCAATGTGGTGAGGGGGCTGCTGTGGTGTGGATTCTGAATATTGAATAGGAAATATCATGAGATCGTAATATAATGAACAAAATATCAAAGACCAAACTATTGATAGGTAAGTATACATAGATTTTCTATACCAAAGTCTATGTATATATGAAGCTAGGGGCCCGATGTAGGTGCCCTAATACCGGTCGGAAACGGCCGAATTCGGCTGTTTCCGACCGGTATTACAGTTTTCTTATGTAGGAGGCTACATAAGTACAGAATCAATAATTTTACCGATTCTGTACATTTACCGATTCGGTAAAATACCGAATCGGTAAATGTACAGAATCGGTAAATAGAGATGTAGGTGGCACTCTGAAGAGTGCCACAGGCCTTCAGGAGTCGGTATTTTACCACCCAAACCAATTGGGTGGTAAAATACCGAATCCAGGTGTGCATGCACATCTGTGCATGCACACCTGTGCCATGTGACACGCAGACATGCCCTTAGGGCATGTATGTGTGCCACATGGCACACAAGACTGTAATTGGGGTGCTAGAGGGTGTCAAAGTGACACCCCCTGCACCCTTGCAAGAATAGGTAATTACCGAATTGGTAAATACCGATTCGGTATTCCACATTGATTCCTATGGGCTTCAAGGCCCATAGGAATCAATGGGGGATACCGATTCGGTATTTACAGAATCGGTAAATACCGAATCGGTAAATACCGAATATTACCGAATCAGAATTACCTACATTTCCCCACCTCTAATTTACCACTTCTTAAATACCGAATCGGTATGATTCGGTATTTTAGAAGTGGTAAATTAGATTTACCTACATCGGGCCCTAGGTATGTTTTAGAACTAGATTCCAGACACCCCAATGGTCTGAATATCGCGGAAGACATCTATACCTGTCTGTAAAAGAGGACTCAGGCTTTACTCCACACTTCATGACTGCAAAAACTGTAGAAAGAATATGAGGAAACTTAGGGCCCGATGTAGGTAAATCCCATTTACCGATTTTGAAATACCGAATTTTACCGATTCGGTATTTCAAAATCGGTAAATGGGATGTAGGTCCCAACATCTGGATTCGTTACCGAATCCTTAACAATTCTTTAATTACCGATTCGGTAAATACCGAATCGGTAATGCCCATTCATTCCTATGGGCTTTGAAGCCCATAGGAATGATTAGGCATTACTGATTCGGTATTTACCGAATCGGTAATTAAAGAATTCACAAGGGTGCAGGGGGTGTCACTTTGACACCCTCTAGCACCCCCAAAACGGGCATGTGTGCAATGTGGCACACAGACATGCCCTAAGGGCATGTCTGTCTCTCACATGGCACATGTGTACATGCACAGATGTGCATGTACACAGGAATCGGTATTTTACCATGGATTTGTATTCCATGGTAAAATACCGATTCTGTAAGCCATGTGCCAATAGAAAATTGGCTACCCACATAGCATTTTCGGTAATTTTACCGAATCGGTAAATATTACCGAATCGGTAAATTTTACCGATTCGGTAATTATTATCGAATCGGTACTTATTACCGATTCGGTAATAATAACGATTCGGTAAAATTAGCGAATACGTGGACCTACATCTCCCTAGCCCTTTACCGATCGGAAACGGCCAAAAATCGGTATTTTCGGCCGATCGGTAAAGGGCTACCTACATCTGGCCCCTAATTCCTAAGAAGAAGTACCAAGGGATGGGCTAAGCAAAGAAATTAAATTCATGTTGAATATGTTTCAGAAAAGACTTCCCGATCAAATAAATAGATAAGAGATTGAGATAAAGGCTTTTATCTTAACAGATCCAATTTTAAACAGCTTTTTATTCACTTATGAAAGTTCACTTTTAGTATTAGTTTTTTTCACTATAAAAAAGATATATTACTGTCGATAGAGGCTTCTTTCGACAGATGTGGTTCACTATAAAAATGGGAGTCGACTATTAATCAAAAAAATCACTAAAAAACCATAGCCGGGGATTCTATGAAATACCAACATCATTATGCAAATTGGAGGTCCACATTGACTAAACACAATAACAGCTAAAATGAAAAGAATTCTAATATGATTCAACTGTACTGCGTTTTTGCATAAATTTTAAATGTGATTTATATGGTATATTTAAATCTATTTATAGGAATGTATTTATATAATTTATACTTATTCATATATTTTGTGCAATAGATATGCAGTATAGTTAAATTTGCATTATTTTGCACATTGAATCAGAGTTTGCACATGTACATAGGATAACCATAGTATTTATACTTTAACGTCAAATATTGTGTAATTATTTATTGCACAATATAACATACATATGTCAGAATACAGGTATTTATACCACAATTTTGAGCTGCTTAAATGATTAATAGAAATCAATTGTTAGTATAACATTACTTAACAGGCAGCTATGGTGGATATGTGATTTTGATATACATCTATGCCCAACGTAGTAAACGAAAAGAATATGCACTGTCACTTTAACACAGCAACTAAAAAAGAACAAAAGTGAAAAAAAGTTGGTACAAAAGCAGTCAGGTGACTGACTCACGTGTCATGTGATCAAGGCACTCCGGTGCCGAAACGCGTAATGGCCGACAGGAAAGCAACTAAATAAAGACTATTCTATGCACTAAATTGGGTCCGTGCTCCATGTTCTTTTGGCAAAGGAATTCGCAAGAGGCCGACTGGCAGTGGAGTTCTTGGGATATATATATATATATATATATATATATATATATATATATATAAATATATTGACTAGTTATATGGATAAAGTACCCCCTGTCGTACTGAAGAAATAAAAACCTTCTAAGGGGTTCACTGATACACCTGGTCTTTAAACCAACAAAGAAGAAATTGGCACGGAAACTGTAATATCAAAATAACATTTTTAATAACCTCACATGAGGGAGACTGTGTCATACAGTACCCTCAGGCCACTGTAGGAGACAGTCTAAGGAGTGTAAAGAACAGGGGCCTTATATATGCATTTGTTGGATAGTCAGCATACAACCAAGAGGAGGTCCTGGCATATACAAGAATACTATTTGACTAATATGGGTATTCAAAATTTGCTTGCTCAACAACGTGGGAGGAGAGACTAAACAGAACACATCAGTACGAATAGCCTGGCAGTTCTACACTAGGAACTAATACAAAGCTCCCCCTTCTGGGGAGAGAGCACCTCTGAGCACAACAAGGGGGGACCAACAGGTCTTATTCCATAACACGTAGATTGATCAAAAGTTCATGCGACAGCGACAACATTATTCTTCCATCTTTCAAGATTTATTTGGTTGGTATTCAGTGCATACTTTCAATTTAAATCATTGAATTAACTGAGTTCATAGAATGTCTATGTCATTGACATGTTGAAACAAATACATTACACATCCTGATGCATTACGGGCTCCGCCCTTTGTCAGGGGATTACTCTACAAGAAAATCAGAAAAAATAACTCACTAACTGTTCCTGTTACAAACGGCTAAAAACATGCTAAATCTGTAAGCATTTTTAAATTAACATAATATAAAAAGAGAAAAAAATCAACATAAGATCATAAGGAATAAGCAAAAGGGAGAAGTGCGGGTAGAGTCAAAAGAAATCAGCTATATCCCGAGATAGCCCGGAATCACCCAGTATATAAAGCCATCGTGAGACAGAAACAAAGTTCCGTGATATACAAGCGGTAGCAGAAAAATGAAAAATGAGTAGGAGCATTTACACGTAGAGATGACGGTGACGTGACGGAAGTGGTCAAGTAAGTGAGGGCAGAGACAAGGTGAAACATTCACAAGTAACGGATTCAAAAACGTCCCCGGGTAGGGTACTTACATCAGCGTGACTACGCTCAAACTCCACGGAGTTCCGAGCGGGAAAAGATCAACAAAGTGAACCGCTGGTCGACAGGGTTTAAAGCGTCCAGCGAGAGTAGACATGGAAAGAGGACTAAGAGGTAAATGGTCAAAGAAAAAGTGAAGGGTGAGTAAGCCGAGTAATAGTTCGCCATATTGGAGTGGGTAAAAAAGGAGGCAAAGTTCATGCAGAAGGAAACAGAAAAACAAACGTGTTCAAAAAATGGTAATGAAAAAAGTAATGAAGGCAAGATACACGAAGGAATGAGAATGGAAAATCATGATAATGGTTACAGGTAGCAAAGAAATTCCATGCGGTCATTGAGCCCATGGGGCACCATCGTGGACATGAAATGGATCCAAAAGTTCTCTCTTTTTAATAGGGTGTTCTTGTTGTTAGTAGTAACTTTGACTTGCTCCAATATTTGGTATTTTAACTGTGCCACAGTGTGTCTGTTCTCAAGGAAATGAGTAGCTACAGTGGATTTGAGGTTTTGGGTACGAATGTTACTCTTATGTTCTAAGATCCTGACACGGATCTTTCTTTCAGTGTGGCTGATGTAACATTTGCCACAGGGACATTTCAATAAATAGATGACATTGCTACTGTTGCAAGTGGCATTCACTCGAAGTTTGATCGGATGTCCTTTCATGGGGTGATTAGTGGTGTTACCAAGAATACAATTGTTGCAGTTACTGCAGTTGAAACAAGGTTTTAAACCGGTGTAGGTGATATATGTGTCAAGTTTACTGGGTTGGCTTAAGATTTCTATCAAATTCCTGCCTCTGGTGAAAGCAAACATGGGAGGTTGGTTAAACAGTCCCTTGAAGTCAGGTTCCATGGTCAACATGGGCCAGTGTGATATGTTGAAAGCGATTAGATGTCTTGGAGTATTTGGAGACCACAACCATGCGGTCAGAATGTTTCTTGGCTTTGGGTTGCAATAAAGCAGTCCTAATACTCTTCTCACATCTCTCAACTGCCAGGTCAAGTATGGGGGTAGGGTATCCCCGTGCCTTTAATTGATCCAATGTGATCATGATCTCTTTCTTACTTTCTTCTGCATTGGAGACAATGCATTTGACTCGGAGGAGTTGGGCATAAGGTAAGTTGTTCTTTAAGCCAACGCGGTGGAAGCTTTTGTGATGTAAGGTGGAGTTTCTGTCCGTGGGTTTACGGAAGATTGTGGTGGACCAATCTTCCAGTCCTCTGTGTATTTCAACGTCCAGATAATGGACACACTTGTCACTGTATTCCCAGGTGAATTCAATTCTCTGGTTGATGTTATTCCAAGTTCCAAGAAAGGTGATGAGAGTATCTATGGTACCGTCCCATAGTAGAAAAATATCGTCTATGTAACGAATGTATAGTTTTCCATGTTCCAGCCAGCTGTTTTGGCATAAAATGTGTGACTCCTCAAATTGTTTCATGTAAATGTTGGCGTAGCAAGGAGCTGCCGATTGCAATATCCATTTGTCCTGCACAGTGAAATAGCTGTGATAGAGGGTAAAAATAGTGAGTTGCATCAAAAACACTTTTAAATCAGGATCCAAATCGGATGAAGCTAGTACTTGTTCGATGGCTTCAATTCCTCCATCATGAGGACAATCAGTTGTGCGAGTTCCCTCCCACTTCAGTTCTACACTAGGAGCAGGTACATTCTACCAGCTAGGCCTTTCTGAGCATATGCAAGGCTCTGGAAGAGAGAAAAAGCACATGGGGAGCACATGGCTAACTAAAATGGCTACCAAAAACAAAATGGCTTTTAGCTCATGCTAACAGCGATTCTTGCAATCCTTAACAGATGGCCCTTTTAGCGTGAGCTAAAGACATTCCGTTGATCTAGTAGGAACATAGAAAATATTTTGCACATTTATTCTCATATATTCATCAATATCCTAATCCATTGCTAGGTGGGCATTTTTCATTCTAAATATTGTTAAGCGGGCATATAGAAGGTATAGACAGACGCACAAAGGGAACAGAGCATTGGGTCATACAGATAGTAGGATAGCTTAATAATTTTATTACAAACAAAACTATCAATATTCCAACCCTAAGCAGAAAGCAAATCCTAGAACCATCTAGTCCAATTCTATGTAAAAACATTTTCAGGGCTCCTACGTATTTCAGTGACCATCTATTTCAGTTTCAGAATAGCCAACAGCACATATCCAATAAAAACATTTCCAATAGAATTTTCCAGTGTTCCCTTTATGAGGGCGCTAGAGTATCAATTAAAATACTCAAGGAAAAGGCAAAGTGACATTTGTTAACTGCTCAGAAGAACGTTTCTCTTGCAGAATAAGAATAAACATTATTCCTAATGCAAATATTAAAGCAGTCAGACATATTATTACAAAAAGAATCCTGGCTGCAGGGGACCAGGAGGACCACCCAGGGCCATGACAATTAGGACAAGGAGCCGAAATGGGCTGCTCCCCCTCAAAAATGGGACGACCAAAATGGTACATTGCTAACAAAAAGAAGTCCTTGGGAAATTGAAGCTGCTGTACAACCAGCCAGAGGGGAGTCTTCTCCCTGTGTCTGTTTGAGCCAGGCAGGCTGGTGTTGTTCCCTCGGTGGAGCTGCACAACTTGCAACTCAAGGAAATAACCACGGCTCAGTTTGAGAACAAAAAGTCTTTCTTTCTGGATAGGGCAATCACCTTCCGGGGGGAATAACCTATCCTTTCCAATGTCTCAGGCAGTGCACCAGTTTTCTTCACTTTAATCTAACAGGCATCAAGGGCACAGCACATGTACCCTGTATGCAAGTCCTTCCCTAACTCCTGTATTGCTCCGCTGGTGCAGTGCTCTTTTGTTGGGGCCACAGGGATACCTGGGCCAGTTTGCCCAGGTATCCCTTGATCAACAAAGGCGCAGACTTGCATTCACTTTGGGCCCGGGACTCAGAGGCCTGAAGCAACTCTTGTTTCAAATGGGGTCACCTCAAGCAAAAGCCTCCTTGCTTTCCTTGTCGGCCTGCAACTCTCTCAGCTGGGCATCAAAAACTTGATCTACGACTTCTCTTTTCTGATTTGTGACCCATCTTTCACACAAGACAGTGGCACGGGTACACACTTAACATCTCAGTGCTTCCGCCTTCACTGAAGTCCTAGTTGCCAGCAACGCCTATGCTGGTTACCTTCACCTCGGCTTCAAGATGGACTGGTGCTAACTCCCCAGACTGGATCTGATGTCCAGACTTCTTTGGCAATGGTTGTAAGGCAGCAAATATCTATTGGTGGACAAAACAAAAGGTCTTTAGACAAGGCATACATATAATCTATCAACAGAGAGGATAGTCTCAGAATACTTCCTTAGTCTTGGGCGCCCCATATATTAGCAAGGCACCTAAGAACCACTTCATCTATCTGAGAGTAAAAAAAAGCTGGACCTATTACACTATTTGAAGCAGCTAAGGAAGTCTGTGTTCATTTACTAAATTCTGAGGAAAAGAGAAAAACAAAACATACATACTTTAAATCCTTACATTTGTGTATTCCTATATTATTCATCTAAAAAATCCTCAAGAAAGGGAATTCTTGGAACAAGCGTTCTTTTGTACTTCTTGCCTTAACAAGCTTGTGTTTCATAAGTCATAACCTTTCACTAATTGTACAGGACTGCAGACACTTCTAAAATTATTTTTCTTAATAAAAGCACCTACATTTTACTCTTAAGGTCATGCAGAGGAGAGATTAACTTCCCCGAGTTCGATCAGGTTGGGATCGACTCCTACACAGCGCCAGACCGATCACTCATCTACCGGCCAGCCTCCACGACCAGTACGGCGCCTGAGAGACGTACACCAGCCTGAATCCCCAGCCTGAGTACCACGTTCCTCCGCTGAGATTGGTTCCACAGCGGTCTACTGTGACATTTGCACTGTCTTCAACCCATCCTTGTCCTGAAGATGATCCTGATTCCTATGGATCGAAACGCTGTCGACACACCAGCGCAATCATAGGCGCTTCCTCACAAAGTCGTTCATGAACTATGAAAAAGTATTGTGATATAACTGTTCCTACTGACTTCATCAGAACCACACTGTGATAACTATTCACTGTATATAATTTTTTACACCAGTCACATTGCGCCGTTTACGCTGCTCACACTGTCACCAGAGCTGCTACCTTGGTTTTTACTCACAAACCACGAGCACCTTGTGCCACTTGGGTTGAACCAATTATTTACATTTATGTACTACAGTGCTGTTATAACTTTACTATCCACCTTGTTTTCCTTCCCAATTTTCTTCAATTGTTTCTATAAATGATGCCAAGAGCACATACTATAACTTAATAGAGGCTCCTTGTTTTTCCTTGTGGATAATGTTGCGAGCATATCCGTAATATTTGCCTATGAATGATACCAGCTGGGATATCTGTTGTTTATAGTACTCATGTTATAGGAGCAGCAGGAAAATCTAAAACCGCTAATTGAACAGGGATTCTTATTACATAAAGAACTAAAAAAAATCTTCAACATGGTGGGTACAAAAATTTCTCCAGCAGAACATGTTGTGACAAACAAACTCCTATAAAAGGAGAAAGAGAAGAAACCCCCAGATCAGACGACACAGCAGGTTCAGGCTGCTCTTGCCAGTCTTTTAATAATTGTAATTTTGCACACTGTTATTGCTTTTAAAAATCGGAAATTGACGCTTTTACAAATCGGAATTGCTTTTAAAAGTGAACTGTACTTCACCTGTCTTCCCTGTCCCCCTGGTCAGCCACGGCTTGTGCCGTTTGAGCGGAGGGGTTAACACTGTCTTTCTAGGTGCTCTCACTTCCTGGTCAAACTTGGGGTAGCGCTCTAGTCTCAGCCCACACTGCTGCAGGCCCGCCCACTGGTACTACATTAACCAGTGCGCCGAGCGGAAGCGCGCAGAAGAAACCCCCAGATCAGATGACACAGCAGGTTCAGGCTGCTCTTGCCAGTCTTTTAATAATTGTAATTTTGCACACTGTTATTGCTTTTAAAAATCGGAAATTGATGCTTTTACAAATCGGAATTGCTTTTAAAAGTGAACTGTACTTCACCTGTGTTCGGTGTCCCCCTGGTCCGCCGGCGCTTGTGCCGTTTGAGTGGAGGGGTTAACACCATCTTTCTAGGCGCCCTCACTTCCTGGTCACACTTGGGGTAGCGCTCTAGTCTCAGCCCACACTGTTGCGGTCCCGCCCACTGGTACTACATTACCCAGTGCGCCGAGCTGACGTGTGCAGCGGTGCGCCGGCGGCGCGCCAAAGGCAAGCCCGTCTGTGCCCGTCCGCTCCCGGCCGATACCAGATGCCAGGTACCCTGTTCTTTTCGTTCTTTATATTAGTTCCTTTACTGCCATTCGGGCCCAGACGCCTCAATGGATATTATACGATATACACACCAGGAACTCAACTCCCTAAATACAACCGGCTCCAGTAATAAAACTCCCAAACCACTTAGCCGCGGTAAACGGAATGTTTCTAATCTGGCAAAAACAGTGCAAACTCATAATAGCATATCGGACTTTGATTCCCCAACAAACCTAATGTGCATGTATTGCAACACGAGATCATTGCCCAAACATGCCCTAGAAGTTTGGTCGCTCCTGGACTCCGATAATCCCGATATATTATTTATCACAGAGACATGGCTTCAAGAGTCCTCCACCCCAGACATCGCTATTGCCCTGCCCCATGGCTATAAAATTATACAGCCTCGACCGGCGCAGTAAAAAAGGAGGAGGTATTGCCATCATATATAAATCCTCCATTAAACTCCATCCCCATGACTCCTACTTAGAGCATTGTCACCCTAACCTCGGGAATAAAGAGACATGGAAAGTGGCTCTTATTTACAGACCCCCAGGAGTTAAAACCCACTTTGTAAATAAGCTGATTGAAGCTATTGCTCCCTATTCCCTGGCCACAGGGAATTTTCTGCTATTAGGGGATGTTAACTATCACTTGGAGCTATCCTGTGACCCCCATACCGTAGATCTAGTTAACAACTTGACCTCTCTTGGACTCTACCCAATACCGACCGGCCCAACGCACAACGCTGGTCACACACTTGATCTGATCTGTACCAACTCGACCAAAGTTGAAATCAATCAGATCTCCCTTGTACTCTGGACTAAGCATGGGCGAATTTTGTGAATCTCGCGTTCGCGAATTTTGCGGATTTGCGAACTCGCAATCCGCAAAATCCGCGAATTCTCGCGAATTTGCGGATTTTTTTTGTGTGTTCGCGCGGGTTTCTGCCAGTTCGCGAGGGTTTTGTACAATTTCACAAACGCGAACTTACCTGTCGGGTCGCAAGTTTTGCGAACTTGTTGTTTCTACGTGTCCAGCCTGTTTGGGACACTCTTCTTCATCACTGCCACTCTCTGTCACCACTGCCACTCTCTGACTACTCATGCCACCCTCTGGCCCACCCATGCCACCCTCTGTTTCATCACAGCACCCTCTGGTTGTCCAGTGTACATTATTGTGGCAAAGCAAAGCACACCTTCCCTGCCTCAAGTGACCTGAATTAATTTGGGGCTGATTAATGTGCCACAGAATATTTTTTTAGCTGGCACCTGCTTCCTTAGTGCTTCCTGATTAGTGATCTTTTGCACTTGCTAAGTGCTTTCATTGTTGCAAAATTAGTTACAACACCTGCCCTGCCCCAACTGACAATAATGAATTAGGGGCTGATTAATGTGTCACTGGATTTGAACTTCCAGCATGGCTCCTGCTTGTCTGCCTTAGCTGTAATTCAGGACCTTTGTGTAACTATTCTGAGGGTCAGAGCAGGGTCACATAATAGTTGCAAGTAGGCAACTGAACTCTGGAGGGGCCCCTCAGGAAGCACTACAGGAAATGGCTACTAATGATGAGCTTGAACTTTTGAACCTGGTAAGTAGTTTCAGTTTTGCTAAGATCGTATTTCTGCAATTTAGCGCTTATTCACGGGGCGTGAAGCTGAACTGGGAAGCCGCGAACTCACGCGAACAGTGCGAGCAAGCCATAAAATCCGCTGCTCGCGGATTTGCGGATTTTGCGGGAAATTCGCAAATCTCGCGGATTGCGAATTTACCGAAAATCCGCAAAATCCGCAAGCGTAACAGATTTTACGCCCATGCTTACTCTGGACTGACCACTCTGTAATAACATTCTCTGTCACAGGTTTCCATCCTGAACTTCACAAAATTACCCCAAAAAAACTGAGCAGACCACTGAACAAAATTACCCAGACTGCTTTTGCCACTCATTTTTCCCCGCCCCCTATCGCAGAAAATACCAACCCTAATACTGCAGCGATTGACCTGAATGCTGCCATCTCCCTGGCACCAGATTCTATAGCCCCGGCACGAGTCTCCAGGCCTCCCTCTAAGATCTCACCATGGTTTACTCCGGACCTGAAAATAACAAAACACTTGGTCAGGGTTGCAGAAAGAAAATGGCGCCAAACCAAAGACACTAATGACAGGCTACATTATAAGGCAGCTCACAGGTCTTACATGAGTGAAATTGCCACGGCCAAAAAAGTGTATCTCGGAAACAGGATTTCCCAAGCAGCCAACTCTCAGAGAGAGTTATATAAAATTGTAAAAGAGTTCACCAATCCACCTGCCTGCCAGCAAACACCCAACGAATCTAAAGAGTGGGTTGACACCGTAGCCCTCTATTTTCATGACAAAATTAATGATATACACAAACTCTTTCCTCCACACCCCCCCGCCCCAGACCACTCTGCTACCCACTAACTACTCCAGTGACCCAACAACCCGCATCAACAGCCTAAGAGAATTCTCAACCTGTTCTGAAACAGAGGTGGAGGCAAGCCTGCATAAAATGAAGTCAGGAGCCCCTGGAGACCCCGCCTCCCCTCAAATATTAGCAAAGATCGCCCCTGTCCTGGTCCTTGTCCTAACCAAAGTCCTCAATCAGTCCCTCCTGCACTCCTCCGTCCCCACTCACTGGAAGGAGGCGATAATTAGGCCAATCCTAAAAAAAAACCACAGCTGACCCTAAATCACTCTCAAACTATCGACCCATCTCCATCTTGCCCCTATTTGGCAAAATCATGGAGCCTCTAATAAATAGGCAGCTCATCACCCACCTTGAGTCTAACAAACTTCTGGACCCATCACAGTCTGGCTTCAGGGCATCCCACAGTACCGAAACTGCCCTGCTTGAGATCATTGGTAATGTCAGAATGACCCTGGACTCTAAACAGTCGGCCATACTTGTCCTACTTGACCTGTCCGCAGCCTTCGACACCATCTCGCATCACATTCTTTTAGAACGTCTTGCTGAGGCTGGTGTCGAGGGCTCTGCGCTATTATGGATAAAAAGTTACCTTACCAACAGACGGTCAAAGGTTCAAGTTGGCTCCCACTCCTCTTGCTATCATGCTAATGACAAGGGTGTCCCACAGGGGTCAATTTTGAGCCCCACCCTTTTTAACCTTTATGTCTCCCCCTTGGCAAAGGTTATTCGAGCACATGGCTTTGGAACCGTGTCCTACGCAGACAACACCCAAATACTGATTACAATAAACCATGATCCAGATGAGACAAACTGAGATTTAAAAAGTGCATGGTTGACGTTCAAAACTGGATGACAAAGAACTTCCTGATACTGAACGCCAGCAAAACGGAGATTGTACTATTTGGAAAGGCCGATTGGATCTGGTCCGATGACTGGTGGCCAAATTCCCTAGGCCCTTGCCCCGCTCCCACATCTTCAGTCAGAAATCTTGGGGTGATCATTGATAATAAGCTATCAATGACTGAACACGTCAACAAAGTAGTTCAGACCAGCTTCGGCCTAATGTGCAGTTTGAGGAAGATTTTCAAATGGATCCCTCTCCCATCTCGCATGCCCGTTTTCCAAGGTCTCATTATAAGTCGGATAGACTATGGGAACTCGCTACTGTCCTCAGTCAATTCAACCCTCCTGGCCTGCCTACAGGTTCTCCAAAACACTGCGGCTAGACTGGTGTTAAATCTCCCCCCGCTCACTCCATCTCTGCCCTGCCTTAAAACCCTACACAGGCTCCCAATAAAAAAGCGCATAAAATTTAAGCTATGCTGCCTAGTCCACAAAACCATCAATGGACATGGACCAATGTATATTGAACAAAAGCTTAAACCCCACAACCCGTTAAGAACCCTCAGATCTACTGGCAAGTCACTGCTGACAATCCCCAGGGTACGCACAGTCAGAAATGGTGATAGGGCCTTCAGTAAAACTGCCCCTGCAGCCTGGAATTCCCTTCCTCACCAGATCAGGACTGAACCTAACCATCTAAGGTTCCGTAAACACTTAAAAACCTGACTCTTTTTGGCTGCAAGCCCATAGAACTACTCTGTCCATCTGCTCTGAGGTTTTTCTGCCAGCGCTCTGAGACCTTCGGTGATTTATGCGCTTTACAAGTTTATTTTACATTACATTACATAAAACACTATTATCTTTTCAAAAATGTTATATGTTGAGGATTCCATGGGCGTCTTTCCTGCATTCTACTTTTCACGATCAAAACTATGCAACATGAGCTCTAATAAGGGCTGTCAGCTTATTTACACAGACTAGCTAATACAAGACTAGCAATGCCCTTGCAAAACTGTATATAACATGAGAATAACATATAGTTCCCCATAAATGTCAAATAAGGGAACAGCAACCTAGACTACTCATCCTTTCATAATTTTATCAGACAGGATGGGCAGTAACAAGGCATATTTATTTATTCATTTTATTAATGCTAACAATTTTAAAACAGTATTACTGAATAGCCAATTAAGTGTCTCATGGCTGTTTCCTAGACAGCTTAGCCAGGCGAAAAAGAGAGAGAAAACAACCTTCTTCCCCCATTTCGACAGAAGGAAACCTGAAACAGGTTTACCTTCTGCCATCAGCAGTGCATTGCGGGCACATGAGTTATACTTAGCTGAACTAACTATAACGGCAAATTTTGTTGGTTTTGTAAGAGAGAACCGTCCAACTAACTATAAAGTCCCTGAAAGCTATGGTTATTTCAGTGAAAATATATAAATATATATATATTTGACAAAAAAGAGTTCCCCTCATGGCTGGCACTCTCAGGTGGGTAGGTTCGAGTGCCTTGCAAGACTTGCAGTGATCACCAGCAGCGCCCCGAACAGCACGCTGATCCGACGCGTTTCGGGAGTGAACCCTTCATCATGGATCTGTCAGGCAACAAAACGGCATACAAGTGGTCTACTTAAAATACCCTCTTTTATTTCACTAGACCAGGAAGTCTAGCTCATGTGAACACTATTGCATCATGGGACAGGTAGTCCAAACAGTGAATTCCCAAGTGGGTCACATGCCGATAATGGGCTACAAAACGAAGTTCTTTTTAAGCAGCAGGAGTCTGTGATCCGCACTCCACTAACAAACAAGGCAGCCTCCAGACCACCCGTACCACACTCCAGCCAAGTAGAGAACAAGGGCGGCAGAAAACTGCTGCTAAAGCGGCGATAATGGGCTTGATAATATGCCCTTGAGAGTTCCAATAGAAGCCCATGTTTTGGTGTCAACATGGGCTTCTATTGGAATTCTCAAGGGCATAATATCAAGCCCATTATTGCCGCTTTAGCTGCAGTTGTCTGCCACTAAAGCGGCAATAATTTGAACTCCTGCTTGATAGTATGCCCCAAAGTTCTTTTTAAGCAGCAGGAGCCTGTGATCAGCAGTCCACTAACAAACAAGGCAGCCTCTAGACCACCTGTACCGCACTCCTGCCAAGTGGAGAACAAGGGCGGATCTGCAAGGGTATTGCAGAGGTGCCATGCCATGGCCGGGTGGGCAACATATTATTGACAAAAAAGAGTTCCCTTCATGGCCAGTACTCTCAGGTAGGTAGTTTTGAGTGCCTTGCAAGACTTGCAGTGATCACCAGCAGCGTCCCCAACAGCACGCTGATCCAACTCGTTTTGGGTGTGAACCCTTCATCATGGATCTGGCAGGCAACAAAACGGCATACAAGTGGTCTACTCAAAATGCCCTCTTTTATTTCAATAGATCTGGAAGTGTAGCTCATGTGATCACTTTTGCATCATGGGACAGGTAGTCCAAGCAGTGAATTCCCAAGTGCGGCGCATGCCGATAATGGGCCTCAAAACAAAGTTCTTTTTAAGCAGCAGGAGCCTGTGATCAGCAGTCCAATAACAAACAAGGCAGCACTCCTGCCAAGTAGAGAACAAGGGCGGATCCGTAAGGGTATTGCAGGGGTGCCGAAACACGTCAGATCAGCGTGCTGTTGGGGGCGCTGCTGGTGATCACTGCAAGTCTTGCAAAGCACTCAAACCTACCTACCAGAGAGTGCCGGCCACGAGGGGAACTCTTTTCTGTCAATAATATGTGTCTGACCCGGCCACGGCATGGCACTGCTGCAATGAAGCGCAGGCTCCCGTGCTTCAATGCTAATTAGCCCCCGGGGGGCCAAATCCCGGGGGCATGATGAAAAAAGAGTGTGGGGGCGCAATACCCCCCACACTGCCCCGGGGACCGCCACCCCCGGGGCTTTAACATAACATAGGCGGGGGCTCATGGCTCCCCCGCAGCCCTGCGGACCATTACCCCCGGGTTTCTTTAAATTGGATGGGGGGCTCTCAGGCCCCCCCAGTCCCAGGGACAGCCACCCCCCAGGGCTTCTTAAAATGTGGTACCCACCCAGCCCTGGGAACCGTCATCCCCGGGGCTTCTGCTAGTTTGTTGGGGGGGTTCTCAGGCCCCCCCAGTCCCGGGGACTGCCACCCTCGGCTCTAAAAAATGAATGGCGGGGGGCTCACGGCCCCCCGCAGCCCCGGGGACCGCCACCCTGGGGCTTTATTGTTTTTAAAAAATACCCTGTGTGGGGGGGCTCAATCCCCCCACACGCCCCAGGGTCCGCCACCTCCCCGGGGCACTGAATAATCAAATTGGGGTGTCTGTGACAGACCCCCCAACCCTGGGGACCACTATGCCCGGGGCTTTGTAAAATGTGGGGGGGACGCGTAGCCTCCCTCCTGGAGCCTTGTCGAGGCCCTGGGGACCGCAACTCCCCAGGGCTGGCTCCTGCAGTGTCACAGGGTGCCCACCCCCGGGACACTGCCATTTGCAATGACAGGGCAGGAGCCTCTCGGCTCCCACCCTGTCATTGCAAACTTCTTTGCTATTTGGAAGAGAGAGCAGGAAACCTGCGCTTTCTTCCAAATAGCAAAGCAGATTGCTTTTCCACACGGGGAGCAGCATGTTAGCTGCTCACCATGTGGAAAAGCAATGCTGGCTCCCGCAGGATGCGGGGAGCCAGCTGGGACTGTGGGGGGATTGGGGACCCCCCCCACAGCCTCCAACGGAGAGGGCCAGCCCAGGGGGTGGGTCCCTGGGGCTATTAGTGGCCCGCGAGGGGCGCCACGCGGACCCCCTCCTCAAATTGGAAATAAATAAAAAAAAATTAAAACAAAGGCCGGCCCCGGGGAATGGGTCCCCTGGGCTAGAAGTGGCCACAGGAGTGGGGCAAGGCAGCCCCTCTCCCAAAAAATATTATTAAAGTAAAAGGGCCATGCCCCGGGGATGGGGTCCCTGGGACAGATTATGGCCTCGGGAGGGGGGACATGTGGCCCACCTTCCCAATTTTTACAATTTAAAAAACAATTATTGGGGGCAGGCCCTGGGGAATGGGGTCCCCAGGGCCAATACATTAGAAAAAGAAGGGGGGCTACACAGCCCCCTTCTTTAAATGTTTTTTTTTTTTAAACAAGGATCGCGCCCAAGGATACGCACCCTCCTTGCATCCATGGGCGTCCGCAGGGAGGGGCAAGGGGGGGCACTTGCCCCCCCCCTGTATCGGCGGTCCGTCCGGTGCGGGGTGTACTGGGGGTGACGTGGACAGTGTTCCCATATTGGCCTGATTCCAGCACAAGGAATTATTCAAAGCGTGGCGGCGCAATTGCTGAAAATCTCTGTGCAAAGCCGCAAGATCTAGTAATGCTAATAAGTGATGTGAGAAGTTTAATCTGCTCGTGTCCGTTTAAAAGACTTAATTTTAAGAAAATGAATTTTAATAAAGGGTTTTTTTTTACATCAATTATTAATTATTAATGTTTTTGCCCATCATCATTTTAAACAGTTTATCTTTCGTTAAGCGCCAAGTCGTGTTCGGCGCGATAGAAATCTGCCTACATGAAGTTACTATTGCGTGGCCCTGACCCATGTGCGCACCTCCATCCTGCACCGGCACGTCCGTCAATTCTCGCTTACAGAACCAGAAGTGGTTCTGGGACCTGTGATTTGGCTCTGCTCCTGCGTCTGTGGGCAGGCATGTTCCAGAATCTAAGGCAGGTTTTTTTTACATGGCCAGGCTGACAGGAAATACCAAAAGGCCTGTTAGTTTGGAAGCTGTGTAACTGTGGGTCCACCACCACAGTCCTCTTTCGACCCCTGCATCAAAAGGCACTGGTCTCGGTGATCTGAGATACTCAACTGAGGTAACTACAGGGGGGCTTCGAGGCATGTGTGACGACTCCGAGAGCCTTCGATACCTAAAAGGAAAGAAAGCGCCTAGAAGTCTCTACCTGTGCACGGAACCGAAACACAGAAGGGGAGGGGCGAGATGTCCAGACCTTTAATGTCGGATAGTCCGACTTACATTTTTTGAGGGGGTTTCTTATGAATAATTTTATTTTTTATTTAATACTTGTACTCAATCATGTCGGAAGATGGTGATGAAGTTAAAATGTTGCCCCCCCCCCTGGAAAGATTTCTGCGGACACCCATGCTTGCATCACTCTGCAAATGTGCCTGTGGCGCGTTTGCAGATGGGGAACAAATTCTCCTTGAATACTGGGGGTCCCTGGGGGCCAACTAGCCCACCAGGAACCTCCAGTATGCGCCAGCAGGCTGCGTTGCAGAGAGGTGTTCTGAGGCCACACCCCTTTTTACACATCTCTGCAACGCAGCTCCGTGGCGCTTACTGGAGGTACCTGGTGAGCTAGTTGGCCCCCAGGGGACCTCAGGACTCAAGGGGACTTAGGGGCATATTATCAAGGACAGGCGATACATTATCACCGCTTTTATCGGCAGGAAACTGCCGATAAAGCGGCGATGATGGCCTTGAAAATATGCTCTATGAATTCCAATCGAAGCCCATGTTAGATGTGTTCACATCTAACATGGGCTTCGATTGGAATTCATAGAGCATATTATCAAGGCCATTATCGCCGCTTTATCGGCAGTTTCCTGCCGATAAAAGCGGCGATAATGTATCGCCTGTCCTTGATAATATGCCCCTTAATCCCCCAATTTAAAACGCGCCACGGGGTGTCAACTTTAAAAATACAATAATATTCCTTAACAACTTTTAAAATACAATTATATTCCTTAAAAATCACTACTGTAACCAAAACGCTTTTACTCAACTGTTTACAGGAGATGTCACAGGACTGAATCTAGGATCCAGTCCTGTGATTAGAAAAGTAATCCATAAAGTAACTAATTGCATTTAACTAGAAATCCCCACTGAGCTCAATGTTGCATTGTGTTTGGAATTGTGTTGCCCATTGCAACAACTGTAACTACTGTACTTAAAAGTCTATTGCCTATTTGCAAAGTATTTAAACTAAAGTAATTCATTCTGAGAAAGTATATTTTGTAATGTAATGTATAATGTCATTTAAAAAATAAAATATCTAAAAATAAATAGTTTTATAAAATGTAGTCAATCAGTATCAAAAAAATAAATATAATAATTAATACATTTAAAAATTGTCATTTACAAAACCTTTGAAAATTCACTGAAAAACATAGGTTTCAGACATGTTTTAGTTAGGAATTAGCATTTAAAAAACCTTTGAAAATCACTGAGAAAAACATAGGTTTCAGACATGTTATAGTTAGTAATTAGCATTTAAAAAACCTTAGAAATTCA
>NW_028250170.1:0-46411 GCF_964263255.1 Lissotriton vulgaris
TTCCCAATAGAATGTTGAGCGCATATAGATATATAATTTGCTCAAAATAATTTTCTCAACAACTACTGGAGGGATTTTCACCAAATATAGAAAAGGCACTACTGCATACCTGTCCCTACCATTTTGCCAAGTTTGGTGTAATTCCGTACAGCCATTTGGGCTGTAGCCGTGTCTAAAGGTACCATAGAAAATGCCATTTGAAAATTTTCAAATTCAATTTTCTCAAGAACTACTGGAGGGATTTACACCAAACATACAAAAGGCACTGCTGCATACCAGTCCCTACCATTTTGCCAAATCTGGTATAATTCTGTTCAGCCGTTCGAGCTGTAGCTTTGTCAGAATGTCCCTATGGAAATTAACATGGGGAAAACACGTTTTGGGACCCCTCTTTTTTCTCGGCCCCCGCTTGACGAATCCCCCAGAAACTTTCAGGGAAGGAGCGGAGCGCAGCGAGGCAAATTTAAGAAAATTACAGGCAGATACCTCAATCTGCGCCAAAGTTATTCCCAATAGAATGTTCGGAATTTCCTATGGTAACTAGGTCCTAACTATATATACCTACTGGCGACCGCCAGTAGGTGATACATATATGTATATATATATATATGTATATATATATATATATATATATATATATATATATATATATATATATATATATATATATATATATATATATATATATATATATATATATATATATATATATATTACCTACTGGCGGTCGCCAGTAGGTATATATAGTTAGGATTTTTTCCCTATGGGATTTCTGAAAATTCTATGCCTAATAACTTTTGCGTTCGTGGACGGAATTGGCTGAAATTTTCAGGAAAATGGCACATTTTGTTTCTGAGCAGACCTTGAAAATTTGGGGGGGTTTTGTGGAGGGGGGGCCGAGAAAAAAGGGGGGTCCCAAAACGCCTTTTTCCCATGTTAATTTCCATAGGGCGGTTGGACTCACTTTTAGCCCGAACGGCTGAATGGATTTTCACGAAACTTGGCAAAATTGTAGGGACTGTTAGCCCGATGTGCCTTTGCTAGGTCTCAATATATGTGCTTCAGTGGATTTTGAGAAATTAACGTTTAAATCAAGATATATATCTGTAACAGCGCTCCGGGCAGCGATCCGGTTCGCGAACCTTTCGCGTAACGGAACTTTGCGATGAGAAGCTGATTGGCCCTCCGGTGTCTGTCAACATTCTAAACAGTCCGGAGCGGCCGCCATCTTGTCTCTCGGTAGGATCGAGAGACAAGAGGAGGCCAAAACAAAGGGGGAAATTACCATAAGGGGGCATAGTAGATCCTCGTTGACCCCCTAGGTTTTATGTGGAGGTTTTAAAAGGGCCTAGGAGGGTCCAAAAAAAAAAATTTTTTTTTGCGTGGTAAGCGCCAAGTTCGCGAACCGGATAGCTTTCTGGGCAGCGAACTTTATGGATAAAAGAATGAAAGACTTTTCTAATACTGTATGTTAATTGTTTGTTGTTTTTCTTGTTTTTTTTTGTTTTCTTTATTTATTTATTTTTTTTATTATGATTGTGTTTCATACTTTATTAAATTTTCTAACATTTCATTGTCAGAAATGTCATAATTTATTATAGGGTGTAATTGTTTTTCATTTTGAAGCAAGTTGTCTACTGCTTCAACACATTGTAGAAGTTCGTGGTCTCTACTGTCATCCATAAAGTCATCAAGTTTGTCTTGGCTGCTCTCCTTCAGTTCAATCGAAAATGAAACTTGCTGCTCGCCTTCCATTTTGCCTGAAATTTGGATTAAAAAAATATATATTAGTAGAGATAGGGCACTGTTGGGATTAATTTTAGATAGGCAGTTTTTATCAGTGAATTTATCTTTTGGCAGTGTATAGTATGAGAGTGGAAATAGGACTAAAAAAAAGTGTATGTGATTTAACCAAGACACTACTACTACAGAGGGATAGTGTATATGTAGCAGAAAAAGTCTACTATATTAAGTCATAGTGCACAATATATTAAATTATAACTTACCTTCACAAAGAAGTTGAAGTTTTTTGAAGCTTTTGAAATAGGAGGTACAACAAGAAGTAGTAGTCAAAATGGCTGTGTTTCCTTCTCTCCCTTTATATATATACAGGTATATAACCAATCAAATGTCAGGTAATAAAAGTAGAAAATGAAAGTAACATTTTCATTGGTTGTCAATTCCAACAATTCAGATGTGTTTTGTGAAGTAATTTACCTCACGGTACTTGGAGAGGTCTACAGGCTAAATGGCTAAATGGAATTTCAATGAAATTTGTGAGAATGGAAGGGATTGTTATGTAGTATGAGCTAATCTATATTTGGTGAGAGTGTTTCTAGTCGTTATTCTGTAAATTACTTTCCCGCCTTTTTTTAGGACCGCTTTCCGGGAAGCTGCCCGGTTAGCGAACCTTAAGCGTCACGGGAGTCCACCATTTTGTGTTTCGTTCGCATTAAGATACAAGATGGAGGGCAAATAATGTTTAGAATGGGTAGAAGGGGTCATGGTAGACTTATCTTGACCCCCTAGGTTTTCTGAGCGTGGCTGAGGAGGCTTATATGTGCGGAAAAAAAATTTTTTTTAAAAAAATTCCGCGAGGTTAGCTTTCGGTTAGCGAACCGGGTAGCGCTCCGGGGAGCGAATTTTGTGGAAAATTAGTGAAAAAAGTTAGAGAAAAATAATAATTGTGAGTGATCAGATGTAGGGTAGCTCTGAGAAGAGCTTTTGGGTTTATGGTACATTTAGGTACTTATAAGTAGGTACCAATGCAGAGTCTTAAATTCAGAATGAAAATTCTGTTGCCCTCATCTGAGAAGTGAACTCCATCTCCTCTGTAGATATCTTGCATGTAGTAACGCAAGTTATTGTTGTACAGAGAGCCCATTCCATGGTCTCTCATGTAAGCTGAAACAGATTTGTTTACATGCTTCCTCGCTTTCTCAATTTGTGGACAAAATTGGTTGGACCACCTCCATTTCTGTCTTTGGCATATATTGGAATATACCAAGGCAGTTTGAGGAAAAAGTGCCATTAATTGCTCCAAGGTGTCCTTTAAAAGCATTTCCAGACCTACCCCTGTCAAAGTGCCCAAATCATTACCTCCACAGTGCACTATTAACAGGTCAGGTTTTGGCAAATGCATAAAGGTTTTCACCAATGGTATCAATTGGTGACATTTTAATCCTCTTTGGCCCAACCACTTAATTTCCACATCTTGTAAATTGAGGTTGTGTAAATTTCTGCTCTCAGCATACCTTTGAGCCCAGTGGATGTAACTATGTCCAACAATCCAGACGTTAAACATGGTGGAAGAAGGTTGTTCTGCAGTCAGATGAAGTGTGGTAATGAAAGGGCAGTTGAAACAGTAGGAGTTTCTAAAGAAAAAAAACTGTGGATTTACAATGCTAATGATTCATTAGCAGTGATTGGTGCATTTCCATTTCTGAAAACAGAAAGTTAGGGTGCATGGATGTGTTCTTTGAAAGATGTAATTTGAATGGTCAAGGAAGAAACATTTAATGAAAGATTGCACTGGATACGCAGGTGCACTGAGAGTTCAGAGTTCAATTGAAACATTGTTGTGTGAATTTGCAAACATGAGAGGTCTTCCAGGAGGTGGTTGCTATGGAAACAAGGCAGACAGGGCAGAGGGGGGAAGGGTTTTGATTTGAAAAAAGTGAGGGAAGAGGTATGATTGGCTAATATGAGAGATATGTGAAAAGAATATCTGTATTTCTGTGCTTTCAATAGCTGCAGCCTTTGGAGTGCATCCTTTTTCTTCTGCTGAAGACAATTTGGTGTATTTCTGAGACTGTTTTCAAAACTCAAAAAATATTTGCTAAGGTGAGAAAAGATTTATTTAATTTAGATAGAGAATAGTATGATTTAAGGAGAAAATGATGAAGAAAGCTGTGTTTTTAAAATGTGGTTTTGTCTCTAGTGATATACTAATAGAATTAGTTTCAAAGAGAAATTATAATTGCATATTTGGTGTAACATTCTGGCATGCAGTTACACAAGATATTGTAATACATGGAGGCCATTTCATGGTCTGTTATGTAAGCTGAAACAGATATGTTGCTTTTAAAAACGATTTAAGAAATCAATTACATTTCTAGATATGTACTGCTAGAGCTTCATAGGTTGTTTTGGGCCATATTTATAAGGTATTTGAGTGTCTAAGATGTTGTGTTCGCCTTTTAAAATGTTAAGTGTTCCTCATGGGACAAGTGTCTTGTAAATACGCTCCCACTTGTGCTTGGCAAATTTAGATTTTGATTATGGGAGTTACCTAGCCATGTTAATAGTGTCCCAAAAATGGTGCTAGGGCATTCCAGAAAACACTTTCATGTGTCTCAAGGACATTTTTAGTCATTTCTTCATGAATGCAGGTATACAATTGATTTATATGCTGTGTTTAAAAACGAATTTTGAAATGAATTAAATTTCAGGATATGTACTGTTAGAGCTTCATAGGTTGTTTGGGGTCATATTTAGAAGGCATTTTAGTGTCTTTGAAGTTATTTTTCCCTTTTTAAATGGAAAGCGTTCCTCATGGGGCCCTGAGCAGTTCTTAGCCATGTTATTTAATTGGAAGTGGATAACATGGCTAAGAGCATTTGCTGGAAAATGCAGAATATCGCTGATTTTTCTGCTATATTCATGCATTGCGGCAGTTTTTTTTCACATTGCTTCATAGGTTGTTTGGGTTCATATTTAGAAGGCATTTTAGTGTCTTTGATGTTATTTTTCCCTTTTTAAATGGAAAGCGTTCCTCATGGTGCCCTGAGCAGTTCTTAGCCATGTTATTTAATTGGAAGTGGATAACATGGCTAAGAGCATTTGCTGGAAAATGCATGAATATCGCTGATTTTTCTGCTATATTCATGCATTGTGGCCGTTTTTTTCACATTGCTTCATAGGTTGTTTGGGTTCATATTTAGAAGGTATTTTAGTGTCTTTGATGTTATTTTTCCCTTTTTAAATGGAAAGCGTTCCTCATGGGGCCCTGAGCAGTTCTTAGCCATGTTATTTAATTGGAAGTGGATAACATGGCTAAGAGCATTTGCTGGAAAATGCATGAATATCGCTGATTTTTCTGCTATATTCATGCATTGTGGCCGTTTTTTTCACATTGCTTCATAGGTTGTTTGGGTTCATATTTAGAAGGTATTTTAGTGTCTTTGATGTTATTTTTCCCTTTTTAAATGGAAAGCGTTCCTCATGGGGCCCTGAGCAGTTCTTAGCCATGTTATTTAATTGGAAGTGGATAACATGGCTAAGAGCATTTGCTGGAAAATGCATGAATATCGCTGATTTTTCTGCTATATTCATGCATTGTGGCCGTTTTTTTCACATTGCTTCATAGGTTGTTTGGGTTCATATTTAGAAGGTATTTTAGTGTCTTTGATGTTATTTTTCCCTTTTTAAATGGAAAGCGTTCCTCATGGGGCCCTGAGCAGTTCTTAGCCATGTTATTTAATTGGAAGTGGATAACATGGCTAAGAGCATTTGCTGGAAAATGCATGAATATCGCTGATTTTTCTGCTATATTCATGCATTGTGGCCGTTTTTTTCACATTGCTTCATAGGTTGTTTGGGTTCATATTTAGAAGGTATTTTAGTGTCTTTGATGTTATTTTTCCCTTTTTAAATGGAAAGCGTTCCTCATGGGGCCCTGAGCAGTTCTTAGCCATGTTATTTAATAGGAAGTGGATAACATGGCTAAGAGCATTTGCTGGAAAATGCATGAATATCGCTGATTTTTCTGCTATATTCATGCATTGTGGCCGTTTTTTTCACATTGCTTCATAGGTTGTTTGGGTTCATATTTAGAAGGCATTTTAGTGTCTTTGATGTTATTTTTCCCTTTTTAAATGGAAAGCGTTCCTCATGGGGCCCTGAGCAGTTCTTAGCCATGTTATTTAATAGGAAGTGGATAACATGGCTAAGAGCATTTGTTGGAAAATGCATGAATATCGCTGATTTTTCTGCGTTATTCATGCATTGCAGGCCTTTTTTTATCACATTTGCAAGCATTTCTTAGCCATGTTATCCAATGGGAGGTGGATAACATGGCTAAGAGCATTTGCTTCAAAGGTTGTTTGGGGTTATATACCATTTTTGGGAAATTATTAACATGCCTATCTAACTCCCATAATCAAAATCTAAATTTGCCAACCGCAGGTGGGAGCGTATTTACAATAAATTTGCACCATGAAGAATGTAAAATAGCATACTAGATACTCAAATAACTTATAAATATGATCCAAAACATCTTATGAAGCACTAGTAGTGCATATTTCCAGAAATGTATTGGTTTTCATTTAATGATTTACTTCATTGGTAGGCCTTCACATGTTTTTTTACCTTGGTTTTTTTTCAGTGAAAATCTTATCTGCAACCATGTGTTGGCCTCACCTCAAATAAACAAAACAGGTGATGGACTGAATGTGGATCAATGACACACATTCACCCCAGTCCAAAGATCTGGGCCTAAACAAACCTTTAGATAGGCTACATCTTATCGTCATCCTGAATTAATGATTTAAAATATTAGGGAGTGATTTATGAGTGTTGTATGCCTGTTTTGTACCATTGAGTGTCATTTTTGTGATGCAGTGCTGGTGGAAAATATTTGCTATGTTAAATAATTAGTACAGCATTAAGTTTTAGATGACTGTTATTTATTTACTGTTTGGTAATAGTGGTTAATAACATTTTATATTATATTTTTTCACAGATTCAACTGCAGATTCTTTCATAGTTTGGAAAATGCCTTCCAGAAGTCGAATACGAAAGGCTAGAAAACGTCAAAGACAGCAGGATGATGTTTTATTGCAGCAGTCCTCTTCCCCAAATACTTGTCAAAACACCAAGAAAGGTCCGGGTAAGAGCACGAAATCATTCTTAAGAAATATTTGTAGTAAAAAAAATTTTGCTCAAAAAAATGTGTCTCTTAACAAAAAGAGAAGTAATTTAAATGGAAAGGAGAGACCCATCACAAATGTTACTGGTAGAGGAAGAGATAACTCTGTGCATGATAGTAGAAGGAAACAACAGTTTAGGGACATTCGACAACGAATGTTCCGTAATAGGATATTAGTTAATTTATTGAAAAATATTAAAAAGAAAGGCCAACAGAAAGCGGCATTTTATAGGAAGAAGAAAAATGTAGAGAAAATTATTGATCATGCTTTTGAAATCAAGCGAAAGTTGTTTATTTTGGTAATCAATAGAATTAGGAAACTAAGCAAGGTAATTTCTGATTTCAAAACAAAAAGTAGATGGAAGAGAGTAGTAAATCGTACTAACTTTTGTGAAGTTTTTTCTGGAGAATGGATGCATAGTTCAAGTTCTGAGGCATTTTTTAATGAGGAGACTTATTTTCAGGATAATGATTTGGTGCATGCAGTTGACATCAGTGGTCGAGCTTATGAAGTGAAGGATGGTTGTCCAGTTGAAAAAGAACTACTTGTGACAACAGAGACAGAAGAGGCGCTAAGTGATGAGGTTTTAGGAAGACGTCCTAAGGGTCCTGTGTACATTTGGAAGTGTAGTTCTATTTGCAGTGTGCGACAGGTTTCCATCAATTTGCTATGTGATTTTATACGGACATTTAATAAGAAAAGTTTGAAGCAGAAAATGAAGTTGTTGCAAGATTTAGATCCTTGCAGAGTGAGACAAATGACAGGTTTGCGTGGTCATTCACTGGCTTGTCTTTCCAGGAGAGTATGCCAGAGTGTTTTTCATCATTTCAGGATGCTAGCAGTGCATCATAATAAAGTGAGAAAATTAGTGAGAATGTTGTATTATGCTAAGAGTCCAGCAATTATGCTTAAACAGTTATGTGCTGCTCTTTTGCATGGTTCTGAAATAGATGTGAAGAATCTTTGTGAAGAAATTGAGTTTTGTTACTTTGGTAGTAAAGATGAGAATGTTCAAATTGACCCTGAAGTAGAGGGTAATGTGGAAGATAATGTACAGGTTTCCAGTACAGATAATTTTCAGAAGGAAATTGCCACGTTTCAGATGAAATCAAGTGAGAGGCCTAATTTCACTTGTGTATGTTGTCGACGCACTTATTATAAGAATCAGACTAAGGTAGTGGATTTATATGCAAAAAGTGAAAGGGAAAATAATAGTGAATGGAAGGATTTAGCCACATACTTGATGGTAGAAAATTATTTTGATTTGGGATCGGATCAACGTGTGTGTACTTATTGTTGTAATAAATTAAACCAAAACCAGATGCCTGCTAGGGCAGTTCATAATAATCTGGAATTGGTTGAGATTCCTTCTGAATTGAAGGATTTAAATACTTATGAATCTATTTTGATTCAAAGTATCCATCCCTTTCAGGCTATTGTAAGAATGGAGCCAAAGACAGGGAAATTGCCTCCAGCAGATTTACAGAGAGGATTAAAGGGAAGAGTTGTTTATTTGCCTCTAGATTTGAACAAAAACATTAACACAATTGGAATAGAAAAAGTGGAAGAGGAACCTCTGGTTATCTTGGTTAATGGGGTTCCGACAAAGAATAAGAAAATATGGCAAGATTTAGTGGATGTTAGGAAAGTGAAAAAGGCAACAGTGTATTTGAAGAAAAATAATAAGTACTATAAGAATGTATATGTTGCAGAAGAGGAAGTAAGTGATGAAGAGGATAGCGATTTGTGTGCTGGCCAAATTGAGAAAGTAGAGGCCTCTAAAAGTGAAGAAATATATGAACATTATAGTGTTCATCCTTTGCATTCCAAGGAAGTGATGGGGAATGCTATTGAGTTGTTTCAAATGAAACAAGCCAAAGGGAGTCCCATTAGTGTTTGGGAGGAAAGTTTGGAAGCTCGGTGTTTCCCACAGCTATTTCCCACAGGTCAAGGAGGAAGATATGATGAGCGACCTCGTGAAATTCCTGCGTCTGAATACCGGACTTTACGATTGTATGCAGAAGATCCTAGGTTTCGGCAATGCATTCCCTATTTGTTTCATCTCCTGTTTGAAAGCGATCTGTCTGGACTGTCATATGCAGTGAACCACATCTTAAAAAGTGGTATACAGATGCGAAACATCTCGGCAAGTGACTTTATGCATAAAGTCAATGTCCAAGACAGTATTTTGGATTCTCACTTAATTAATCTCATGGCGTGTCAGCGTGGTACTAATGAGTACTGGTACCGTCGTCATGGTGACTTAAAATGTATGCTGAGGAACTTAGGAACTCCGACATGGTTCCTCACTCTGAGCTGTGCCGAGTATGGCTGGGATGACTTACTTGAATTTCTACGAGAGGCAAATGGAAATATTGAAAACATTGAATTCAAGACACCTGGAGAACTGTGTTCTTTGGATCCTGTGAATGTATGCAGGTACTTCAATCATAGATTTGAAGCTATGATGTCTTTCATCACAAATAAAAAGAATCCACCTCTTGGAGAGGTGTTGGATTTCTTCTGGAGAAAGGAGTACCAAGCAAGAGGTGCCCCTCATATACATATGTTGCTGTGGATCAAGGATGCACCTAAATTTGGAACAGATCCGGATGACTTAGTGATGAATTTCATCGAACAGTATTCTACGTGTGCTGTTCCAAACGCAACGGAGAAGAAAAGTCTAAGAGAACAAGTTCTACGTTTCCAAAGCCATCGTTGTGGAAAGTACTGTCGTCGTAAATTCAGAAACAAGGACAAGTTCTACACCAAATGTCGTTTCAACTTTCCACGACCGGTGATTTCTAAAGGAAGAGTGAACAGTTTGATGTCTTCGCTGCGACATAATGTGACGAGGAAATCACCCAAGAATACATACAATTTGAAAAGGAACGAAGAGTCCAAGTACATCAATGACTACAACCCAGTGATTTTGTCCATGTGGAATGCCAACATGGATATACAGTTTGTGGCTGACAACTGTATGGCTGTGGCTCGGTATGTGACATCTTACATCACCAAAAAAGAAAAGACCGAACTGAAGGATATGTGGGAGGACATTTCCCATGAAAAGAGCCTCAGCAAGAAGTTGTACAGTTTCAGTCTGAAGATGTTGTCGCATCGAGAAATCGGAGCTTACGAATGTTCTGATCGATTGTCTTCAGCAAGTCTCTATGCCAAATCCAGGAGTCTCGTTTGGGCGAGTCTTGGTCTTGCTGCAACGCGAAATCGAGTTCTTAAACCTGTTCGGGAAATTGAGTATTTGGCAGAAAAGGAACCAAACAGTACCGACATTTTGAAGACCAACATGTTGGATACATATTATCCAAATCGAAGCAGTCACCTTGAGAATATTTGTCTATATGAGGTTCTCCAAAATTATATATTCAAGAGGAACATCAAAGAAGATATTGAGAAAGGAGTGTATGCTGTAATTGGAAGTGAGGGATGCCTGGTCAAGCAAAGAAAATGCCAATTAGTAAACCATCGAAAATTAAGTGGCGAATCTCCAGAAAAAAAGGAGTTTTTCTATTTAGCACTTTTGCAACTTTTCAAGCCTTGGCGTGCAGAAGAGGAACTGCTTGGAGATTTCCTCTGTTACGAAGACTCTTTCAATGCAGCCAAGGAGTCCATAGAATGTCCTGCTTTTTCTAAATATCAAGAAATGCTAACTTTGGAAATTGAGCAGGAAGCAACGATTGCAGCCGAGATTGCCAGAGACAGTTCTCAGGACAGTCAGAGTTCTGTTTCATTGAGTCAAGATCCACTTGGAGGACCTATTATCGAAAATGAAGCTGCCACTGCTATGAATGAAGTAGAAAGAGCCATGGCACATGCTCAGGAGGATTCAGTTAACTTACAAGACTTGGAAAAACAACTCAACGTTGAGCAGAGGAAAATATATGATGAAGTTACCAAGGAAATTGAGCACGGATTAAGTCATGAGAAGAAAGAGTGCTCGTGTACGTCGTTGAAGCCTGTCCGACTGTACGTGAGTGGAGAAGCGGGAACTGGAAAAAGTTTCCTCATTAAAGCAATCTCTTGTTATTTGCAGGAAAGGACTGAGTCATCGCTGTCTTGTGTTGTCACCGCTCCTACTGGACTGGCAGCACATAATATTAAAGGTATTACTTTGCATCGTCTATTGATGCTGCCGGTGGAGCATGACAACAAATTACAATACAACAAGTTATCTGGAGATGCTTGCTGTGAAGTTTCAAGAGTTTTGAGGAAAATGAAACTACTTATCATTGACGAAGTAAGCATGGTTTCCAATGTCATGCTTGCCTTTGTGCATTTGAGAATGCAAGAAGTACTTAAAACTGAATATGATGTCTTATTTGGTGGGAAACACATTATTGTTTTCGGAGATCTTCTACAGCTGACACCAGTAAAAGGTCAACCTGTGTTCAAAATACTCACGCATGAAGATACCAGGAAGTGCCTAGGGAGCATTGGCAACGTCAATATATGGTTAAACTTCAATTATGCAGAACTGCATCAAAATATGCGTCAGGCAAAGGATGAAGATTACAAGAATATTCTACAAGATATTAGAATTGGAAAAGTGACCGAGCATGGGAAAGAAGCTTTAAATGCACGGTTACTGTCAAATTTGTATCCCAAACAAGATATTGTGCCTGAGAATATTTTTCAGAAAATTACTGAGAAGAAATCCGGGATATGTCTCATGCCAACTCTTGCAGAATGTGCCATCTTCAACAACAAAATGTTGAATTTAGAAAAGCAAGAGATTGTGAAACTTGAAGCTATCGACAAATTAGAGCATATGGGATCAACAATTATTTTGTCAGACAATTTGAAATCAAAATTGGATTCATTAGAGAAGACTATATCTAAAACAGCGGGTTTTGAAAAGACTTTGAATGTGTGTTTAAATTGCCGAATTATTTTGAGAAGGAATTTACATGTAGAAAGAGGTCTGGTAAATGGATCAATGGGTAATGTTGTTGATTTTGAGAAATACAGAAATAGAGATGGAATAGAATTTTTAAAAATTAAATTTGATGGCATTGAGGAAGTACAGCAAATTGGTCGTTGTTCTGCTAGGTTTTTGCTTGTTAAAGATTTATATGTTCGCCGTAAACAGTTTCCTGTTTGCTTGGCATATGCGGTGACAATCCATAAATCGCAAGGTTTAAGTGTAGACTGTGCATTGGTGAATATTGGCAGTTCTGTGTTCAAGGAGGGTATGGCATATGTGGCATTGTCACGAGTTAGAACTTTATCGGGATTGTACTTGATTGACTGTGATGTCACAAACATTTGTGCGGATCTAGATTGTGTTAAGGAATACAATAGGTTAAGAAGAGAGTATGCGCCACATTTGCCTCAATATCCTTTGTTTGAGAAACGTGTGGTAGGCCGCAAACGTAGAAATAGCAGTAATAGTAGGGAGGTTGTTGCAAAAAGACTAAAAGTCAATGAACCGAAAATTGTTAGCAGAAAGAAAGTGGATTCTGTTGAAGATGTTGTCGGTTTTCAATTTGAAAACAGTTCTGGTGTCAACTGCTATGCAAATGTAGTGGTTAATGTTCTCTTTTCACTAGAGAGTTTAAAAGAACAGATTCTGTTGAATTCTGAACAAATTTTATGCTGTTTGTTGAATTCTGTTTTCGAGAAATGTAGCAGTGATCGAACAAAAGTAGAAAGTGTGTCTGAAGTTCGTTATCTGTTAGATGAATGTTCAGGTCAAACAGACTTCTCTGAAAATAATCAGCAAGATTGTCAGGAGTTTTTAATGTATATGCTTGATATATTGCAAGTTGAGGGTGTAGATGTAGATCACCTGTTTGGGCTTTCTTATCAATGGCAGCATGACTGCGAGAACTGTATGGTATCAAGTACTACTAGTGTAGACTCAGAAAGATTTATATATTTAACTTTGCCAGACAGTAAATCAGTCTCCTTTAATAAGCTAGTAAATGCAGCGGATCACAACATGGAGTGTAGCCAATGTAAATGTGATATGATGTCAACATTATTTATACGTAGATATGGCCAGTATGTCATTTTAATGATGCAACGATGTAGGCCTGATGGAACAAAATTGTCAACTTTAATAAAAAATTTTGTGGCTTCTCAGCTGTCAATATCAGGGAGGACTTTTGTTACTGTAGCAATTATCTATCACGATGGTCCATCAACAACATCAGGACATTATACAGCTTACTTAAAGTCTGGAAACGGCTGGTCATTCTGTAATGATTCTGTTGTAACGTTCAAAAAAAAATTGCCGTTTGACCTTAAAAATTCTTACCTGGTGTTTTTAAAACCAAAATTTTAAGTAGAGGGAATGTAAGTCTGCAATGCTGTCTCGATTAAAAATTCAACTATATAAACCTAATGCAAGTAAGTCTGCTTCATAGTAAGCAGTATCAGTGTCATAGGAAAAGGAGAACATGACTGACAAAGAAGAGTAAGATATTAGTAGTCCAGGATTGTGAAAATAATCTCAAATATTTTATTTTTGAAAGTTGCGAAAATAGAAAATGTCGGGATTTGATTGGAAGAATTACAAGATTTGCGAATCGCGGCAACATGATTTGGCCTAGTGGAAACATGTGATATAATGAGAGAAGTTTTTTTTCTATGTAACATATTTCACGTATCGATGGAGGTTTTCTTTCAGAAAGTGGCGGGCTGAAAATATTTAAAGCACAACAGAGTGGATGCTGTTTATAGGAGATCCTTCGACGTCATTGAAAGTAAGTTAATTTTAAGAAGTTTTGAAATCAGATTTCTTAGGTTGTATGGGTTTTTTAAACACAGTCATTTTGATTGTGTTTTTTTTTCCCCGCTGTTACATGATGAATACCTTCAAGTCACTGATTTAAGTGAAATTTGATACATTCTGAGAACAGCAAAAATAAACCATTTAACATGTATAATTAATGTTATGCTTTTTGTCCTTATGATATACATTTAGAAATGTGTGGTACATATGGGTAAGGTGAGTTCTGTAAATATCAATTTTAATGCTTAGAGTGCTGTACTTCTGGGTAGTGTTTTTTTTTTATAAAAAAAAGAGGCCTCACCTCAAAGAAAGCTCTTGAAAGCACACATCTTATTTGCATCCTAAAACAATCATTTACAATGTTAGACACAATTTTATTATGACTTTACATCTTTTTTGCGCTGCTATTGCATCACTATTGTGAGACATTAGCAGTGCAAGAAAAACATCATGTTTCAAAATAGGCCTCAGTTCAGCAATATCAAGATACAGTTTCTTTCGAATATATATCTTTAGGATTGTGTAGGGAACGTAGAGAAGCAGAGACTTCTGTAAATGTCAAAGTTGTTGAAAAACTGTTTGTTTTTGAACCTTTTCCCTTGTCTTTTCTAATTTTTAAATACATGTTTTAATATTTTTTGAAATGTTTGTTCTTTGTTTTACAGATTGAAAGTATGAAAAAATATTTAAAAAAGGTAACAAGAATTATAAGGTAAATGTTTTCCACTCTTTTTACCCGCAATGCACTGCTGATGATGTCATTGACAGTATCTCTCATTTACTCTCTCTAGCTGTCTTTCTATTTACATTATTCTCTGTTTACTTCCCTTATACTAACTCTTCTTTTTTTTTAAAAAAATTTTTTTTTTAGTTCGCTTAAAGTTCGCGAACCGGTCAGCGAACTTGAAGCGAACCAAAAGAAATAGAGCTTGCCAGAGTGATAAACATTCTAGCAATTTTGTTTGAAAGGGGAGGTAGTTCTGAAAAGAACTGTTTTTTTTTGTTTTTGTTGTTTTATGTTTTTTTTGTAATTTTTTGAACATTTTTTGATTTTTTTGTATTTTTAGAACTGTTTTATGTTTTTTTTGTGTTTTTTAAGGAGGGGAGACAACAAAAAACAGGCTTTCAAAACGGCTCAACTGGAGCAAAAAAAAAGAAAATTACTTTTTGGGTGCATTAGGGCACTTATGATTTTCATATGCAATGTTCATGAGGTTGACACTCATGTTGCCATATGACAGCATAGCACCACAGTAAATACAAGACACCTTCATGTGCTGGAAGTTACGTTGGATGTTTGGCACAGTCTCTTGTGCCTCTCTTCCCGTCAAAGACAATGTGGATGTAGATCTTGCCACAGGAGTTGCCGTCGGATTGTCTACAAGATCCCTTAACTCAGCCCGGCTGTAGTTCAAGGGATGCCACCTGCTCATGTGACGGTGCATTGTATAGTTCCCCATACTGTACTTCTTTTCTGTGCCTCTCGACAATCTGTGGTCACAGATGAGGCAGGTGGCATATTTTGCATTCACTTTCTTGGTTCCAGGAGGGATGGTGAAAAACTGCCAGATGAAACTGGTTTTTCGTTTAGAAACCCGGGGCAACTCATCAACAAATTGTTGTCCCTCTCTCTCCTCTTCTTCTTCTTCCTCATCTTCCTCCTCTCTGTTAGTCATAATTTGACTGGGTGGTCCTCTCTTCTTATGGGGAGGTGGAGGTGGTGGTGGGGGTGCACCAGCTGCAGCAACAATGGAAGCCATTGTGGATCTTCAGATAAATGGTCTTTCTCTCACCAAGATGAAAGTCAGAGTGAGGAAATAAGGAGGGGTTTACTTGATTTGGGGAAAACAAAAGTTCTGAGCCAATGAAAAGTGTTATTTTTAGGTCACATGACCTAGTCATACATCATTTGGAAACCAAAAGTGAAATGAACCAATGAGAAGTTTGATAAACAAGTCACATGACCTGTTCCGCTTACGTTACGCGGCGCGCGCCGCGTCCCAGATCGCTTCCGGTTCGCGGTCCGGAGCACTTCCGGGAGCGCTAACGCGGCGCGTCATTAGACGCATTACGCGATAACGTGATACGTCGCGCTTCCGCGGCGCGTCACTGTTCCGCTAACGTAACGTTGACCGGTTCGCGGACTAGATCGCGGCATCAAGATGAGCTAACGGAAAGCTTCCCGGTTCGCGAACTAGAAGCGAAGAAAAAAAATATTAAAAAAAAAATTATCAATAAACATCTAAATATATTTTGGGATTTAAAGAATAATACATTTTACAGCTACAGATGTTAGCTTTTAAAAAACCAATGAAATTCACTGAAAAAACCATAGGTTATAGACCATATATAGTTAGAAATTTGCATTTAAAAAACCATTGAAATTCAATGAAAAAACCATAGGTTATAGACCATATATAGTTAGGAATTCGCATTTACAAAACCTTATTTTACTCGCATAAAACCATTGAAATTCCATATATAGTTAGTTGCGCTAACTATATATCGCGCACCCGCAATCCACTGCTGATGATGTCACATATTACATCATTCATGACATGGTCAGTGACATCACTGATGACATCACTGATGACATCTCAAATGACATCACTGATGACAACATCCAGTGACTGTATGTTTCTGTGAAGTTAAAATATGTCTTACATATTGAAGAATGAGTGGATGTATAAGTGTCTGGATGAAGGATTTAGTAGGTGCATGACTGACTGTATGAGTGAGTGATTAAATGTGTCTCACTGAGTGCATGGGTTAGTGACTAAACTGTCTTAATTTGTGCATCATTATGTCTGTTGTTCTGTAAACTGTTGCATGTGTTGATAAGTAGCTATATGAGTAACTATATGGGTTATTGATTGGTTACCTTAGTATTTGTATGGGAGACTGAGTGTGTGTGTGGGTGGCTGGGAGGTGTATGACTCTGTGCATAGATGTGTGAGCAGTTGATTCACTAGATGTATGGTTTCAAAAGTGCATGTGGAAACAGCTGTATGGGCAGTTGACTGTGTGCATGAGTGTATTGGTGAGTGAATGGATATCTCAGTGCTACATGTCAAAGTAAGTACATATGTAAAACACAGTACATGTGAGAGTTGACATATATAAATAACTGTGCATAAGAGCCAGTGAATGTGTGAGTGGCTGTATGGATCATTGTGAACTTGTATCAGGGATTGTATAAGAGAGTAAATATGTGTTAGTATATGTTTGAATAAGTAAAGTTTGCATAACTGTATAGTTGAGGAAATGGAGGTGTGATTGATTCTTTGCATGACTGACTAGGTGTGTGAGTAACTCCATGGATGAGTGACAGTCTGTGAGTGTCTGTTTACACTGATTGTATCTAAGGTTATATTAGAGTCTGAAGAGGTTCATCGTATTATCACATGAATGATAAAATCAGTGATGTGATCAGTAATGTCAAATGAGATGTCATCAGTGATGTCATCAGTGATGTCATTTGAGATGTCATCAGTGATGTCATTTGAGATGTCATCAGTGATGTCATCAGTGATGTCACTGACCATGTCATGAATGATGTAATATGTGACATCATCAGCAGTGGATTGCGGGTGCGCGATATATAGTTAGCGCAACTAACTATATATGGAATTTCAATGGTTTTATGCGAGTAAAATAAGGTTTTGTAAATGCGAATTCCTAACTATATATGGTCTATAACCTATGGTTTTTTCATTGAATATATATATATATAAGTGCCAGTGCATGTTTACCAAGTATTAGACATAGTAAAATTCCTTGCAATTCCTGCGTGAGTGCAAAATTCTTAGATGTATACATACAGTCCTAAAATCAATTAGAGTTGATAGAACAGAGAATAATGGGCAATTGTTTTCCTATTTTGAATTGTTGTAAATGCTTATAATTTTGAAAATTCCTTGCTTAAATGCATTTTCTAGTTCCATCTCGATATTGGACTATGCTAATGCTTGTTCATATAAACATTTTAAAAAGTGCCTAAAATTACCATATATATAAAAAGAATATAATACCAACTATGTAAGTGCTAGTGCTAAGTAAGATGTAAGAAGTAAGATTGTCAAGATTGCCAAGAACCATATGTTATTGATATAATATCTTGTGTATTACTGTTCTGGCAACCTAAAACATTGTGCTGCAGACAACATGTGCTAATTGGGTTAAGGGCAAAACCCTAACTTATTACCTTTGTCAAGACAAATGATTCCCACATTAATAAATATATTATAATAAATATGTAAATAAATACTATAAAATAGATCAATAAATATAACTATCCTATAAATACAATTCATTTGACTAAAAACCAAGTAATAGATTATTGCCTAAAACTTTTGTTAATATTAAACTTCCTTATCAAAAATTCATTGTAGGAAATTGGCAGATGTTCAGACTGCAAATGTGTTTCAGGAGTGTATGGCTAAAGAATAAAATAAAGAATTCAATTGTCTAAGATTCTCAATACACTGAAAATAATTAACTAAGTAAGATCGCTCAATTGCTGTTATCCTCTGATAACCTTTGAATTGACTTGGGAGGCACATGTGCTCGATGGGGGTGGATGAGATATCTGGGATAAGCTGTTTTTTTACACAAATTTCTTTACAAGGCGAGTGTCTGCTGAATAGATAATATTTATAAGTGAGTGTGCAGATCCTCAATCGTGTTTAAACCCCCTGGCTGCTTGGTATCTAGCTGGAGGATATAGTGAGTCTCTAGACGTCTCAGCTTTCCTTCTCTGTCTCACCCTCTCCTTGTGGGGGGACTGTGCCTATGACATAGTAGTTAAGATGTGTCAGGTTGCTCTCATGTTGCTCTTTGAAGTGTCTAGCCACTGGATAACTAGGGTCATTTTTAATTATCGCCCTAGTGTGTTGTAGAACACTTTTGTGTGCCGCCAATTTGGTACTGATGATGTACGCTAGGTTGCAGCTACATTCTAAGACATACACCACATAATCCGTTCTACATGTAATATGCTGTTGGATCATAAGTGGCTTATCACTGAAAGCAGTGCGATAAGATGTTCTATTGCTTCCATATAGACATGCTTTACAGTTAGAGCATCTAAAAAATCCCTTTCTCGCGGAGAGCCAACCCCTTGCTTCCTGGTCCTCTGGACTGCTCTTAACTAAGATATTGGCCATGGAAGCTGACTTTCTATGTATTATTGCAGGGAATCTGGGAAGAGTGCTTCCTATAATGGTGTCATCCTTGACTATAGGCTAGTTACGTTGTATGATTTTTCGCAATTGTTGTTCCTGTCTGGGAAAAGTCAAAATAAGTCTTGCTGGTTCAATGGGAACCCCTGGACTTTTGTTAGATGTCTCCTGCGAATGTTGCTTGTACTGTAACATGTCTTCCCTTGCCAATGTTCTGGATTTGCAGATAGCTGCATCTATGGTTTTAATGTTATAGCTCGCTGCAAAAAGCGTGCCTTACTATCCATCTGGTGTTTTTCCAAATCCCTTTCATTGCTACAAATCCTGCGCAGCTGTAGCATCTCCCCGTAGGGGATAATGTGAATTAAGTAAGGGGGATGTGCACTGAATGCATGGAGCAAAGTGTTGCCAGCTGTCTCCTTGCTGTATAGAGATGTGGGTAGGATTTCATTATTAACTGTGACCCTTACACCTAAGAATGTAACATTGCTGTCACTAATACATGATGTAAATGTGAGGTTGACATTGTTCACATTGAATCAAGCAATGAAATCTCTGGCCTCAGTCTGTGTACCTTCCACACAATGATAAGATCATCAATATATCTGAGCCAGGTCATCACATTTCCACTGTAAATTTGCTCAAACTGCTTTCTCAGGACCAGCTCCTCCCACCAGCCCATAAAGATACAGGCATAGCTGGGGGAGAAGCTGGCCCCCATTGCAACCCCTTGCATATGCTGATATATTTGTTTTTTGAATATGAAAACATTCTTTTCCAAGCAGAAAATCAACATGTCCATCAACATTCTATTATGTTGCCTCTAATCTATGGGTCTTCTTGCTAAGAAATGTTCCACCGTCTTTGTTCCATCACAATTTTTGATGCAGGCATAAAGCAAGGATACGTCCAAGGTTATCAGTTGGTATCCTTTTTGCCAAACCACATTCCTGATCTTTCGGATGAAGTTGCTAGTATCCTGTATGGATGCCATGGGATTTGAGGAACCGCTTGTTACCCTGTGGCGCAGACTACATCCATTTACCCCTGTAGCTATCCTGAATGGCCCAGGGGGAGGGAAGAATCATTTAATTGCTTCAACTGAGGGAGTGCACCAGTGTTGTATATTAGCCCTTTTCTATTCTTGGTTTATACTAATGGCTTTGAGCATTTACTGCTTCAATAACAATTGGATTTTCCAATGATTGCAGGCAAAAGGGTACCTTTATTGTCCTACGTAGACGATACTGTCCTGATGACCTTAACAGCAAAGAGTTTAGAAAAATGTCTGACTGCCTTTAGTGAATTTATGACAGGACACGACCTTAAGGTTAATTTTAGTAAACCCTTTATTATGACGTGTGGTCCACACAAAATTAAATCATGCAAGTATACAGTAAATTATATAATTATTAATAAAGTGCCAACTTTTACCTATCTGGGGAATATTTTTAATAATAAATTGAGCTGGGACAATCTGATCATGATGAGGCTTCAACAAACTAATAGAACTATAGAGGGGCTTTTTCGTTTTGCTAGAAAACTAGGGCACAAGCCGGTAGCTGAATTGAAAACATTGTATAAATCTAAATGTCTTTCAGTGGCCACCTATGGGCAGGGCTGGACTGACTACCGGGCAGTTTGGAATGCTGCCGAGCTGGGGGCTGCTTTTACTGCGGTGGGGGCGGATGTCGTTTATGGAGCCCTGCATGTGCTTCAAAATAATTAATGCAAAACGAATTTCACTACACAGGTGCACTCACGTTTCCGAATGACCAGACTTCGTTTAAGAACATTGCATTTTCTGGTGGCTTTTCCAAAACAGGGGGGATGGTGTGAGAGACTGACCCGCTGTTCGTGTAATAATGTAGCCAAGCAGAGCACAATGCACCTCATGCTTTTTTGCATACTTTATAAAGATCCAAGGGCCCGCTTTATTAAGCCTATCCAAAGAGATATTAGTCCGTGTTCTTATAAAGCGGGTTTTAACCATCTGAAGTCGCTATCTACTGTCATTATCTGCAGCTCTGTGCTTAGTTTTATTAAAACAGTTTTTTTAATTAGGAAACGCTATGAACTGTGAATTGTTTTATTTGAACCTGTTTAATTCAGAATTAACTTCTGTGCACTACTTTTATGTCTTTTATGTATTTTTGACTGTATGATCCTTCTGTAAACTTTTATGGTTCACTTGAATCAAATAAAGTCATTTGATTGACTGACTGACTGACTCCAAACTATTGAAATATTCCTGCAGGAAAAAGTCTATATACCTCGACATATTTGCTAAGGGCCCATCACAGGCTGCGATGATGGATCTTCCAGGTGGCTTTTCAATGTTCTTGTGCACCTTTGTAACAAAATAAATTATGGGAATTTTGGGGTATATATTTTCAAATTCAGCCTCCGGGCAAAGGAGCCCCCATCCTTACAGGGCGGCCCCAGAACAATGGGCATGGAGCAGCCCATCAATTAACTCTCCATTAAGAACCACAAAGAGGCCCAATACTGGTGTCAAAGCATTTTAATTGCAGGTACAGCACCACAGTGAGTTCTCCTTCTCCTTACGGGTTTACGGCAACATTTGCCTTGATATAATCCTGTTCCGAACTGCCTACTTCGGCGCTCCAAGGCGGTGCGTTCGAGGTACGGCAGAGCCACGCAGTTCCCAGATGCATTCATTTCTCCCCGCAGGGCTCCCTCGCGCACTCCCGGATCTAAATCAGCGTTATTGACAACAGAATGTACTTCAGGTTCCTTTATTTATTCCAGCTCAGCCAGCAGCAAACTCTACACGTTTTGGTATCTACGAAGACCTTGCTCACGAGACTGACGAAGAGGTCTCGTGAGCAAGGTCTCCGTAGAGACCGAAACGCGTAGAGCTGGAGGGCACAGCTGGAGGGCTCACATGATCAAAAATTGCCTTCTGGGATTCGTAGTCTCTATAACACCAGAGTTCGTAATAAAGACTCACGCTGTCATCTCAAAATTACTTAAAATCAATATCGCCATTAGTGGGCTTCTCATGCATTGAAGCCTCCATTGCACATCAGTAAACGCCCAGCAGAATGGCCGATAACCAGGCTCATTATCAAGGGCCCGCCGGGCCGCTGTAACTTCCTGCGGTGGTGCAATCCCCCCGGCAGAGCAGCCGGGTATTAACATACAGTTCCACAATGCTCCAAGCTTTAGGATGCACTCCCCATCTGCAAACCTCCGGAATCATGGGCTGCAACAAAGACCATCATAGCATGAGTTCAATTATTAAGCCTTACACGTTTCAGACATTCAATACTGTCCTTGATCACAGGCTGAGTGGCAGCAAGTAAATGGCAGAGACTAGGCATCACATCACCAGTTCTTTTATTGCCCACAGATGGAGGGCTCACATGATCAAAAATTGCCTTCTGGGATACGTAGTCTCTATAACACCAGAGTTCGTAATAAAGACTCACGCTGTCATCTCAAAATTACTTAAAATCAATATCGCCATTAGTGGGCTTCTCATGCATTGAAACCTCCATTGCACATCAGTAAACGCCCAGCAGAATGGCCGATAACCAGGCTCCTTATCAAGGGTCCGCCGGGCCGCTGTAACTTCCTGCGGTGGTGCAATCCCCACAGCAGAGCAGCCGGGTATTAACATACAGTTCCACAATGCTCCAAGCTTTAGGATGCACTCCCCATCTGCAAACCTCCGGAATCATGGGCTGCAACAAAGACCATCATAGCATGAGTTCAATTATTAAGCCTTACACGTTTCAGACATTCAATACTGTCCTTGATCACAGGCTGAGTGGCAGCAAGTAAATGGCAGAGACTAGGCATCACATCACCAGTTCTTTTATTGTCCACAGCTGGAGGGCTCACATGATCAAAAATTGCCTTCTGGGATACGTAGGCTCTATAACACCAGAGTTCGTAATAAAGACTCACGCTGTCGTCTCAAAATTACATAAAATCAATATCGCCATTAGTGGGCTTCTCATGCATTGAAGCCTCCGTTGCACATCAGTAAACGCCCAGCAGAACGGCCGATAACCAGTCTCCTTATCAAGGGCCCGCCGGGCCGCTGTAACTTCCTGCGGTGGTGCAATCCCCCCGGCAAAGCAGCCGGTTATTAACATACAGTTCCACAATGCTCCAAGCTTTAGGATGCACTCCCCATCTGCAAACCTCCGGTATCATGGGCTGCAACAAAGACCATCATAGCATGAGTTTAATTATTAAGCCTTACGCGTTTCAGACATTCAATACTGTCCTTGATCACAGGCTGAGTGGCAGCAAGTAAATGGCAGAGACTAGGCATCACATCACCAGTTCTTTTATTGCCCACAGATGGAGGGCTCACATGATCAAAAATTGCCTTCTGGGATACGTAGTCTCTATAACACCAGAGTTCGTAATAAAGACTCACGCTGTCATCTCAAAATTACTTAAAATCAATATCGCCATTAGTGGGCTTCTCATGCATTGAAACCTCCATTGCACATCAGTAAACGCCCAGCAGAATGGCCGATAACCAGGCTCCTTATCAAGGGTCCGCCGGGCCGCTGTAACTTCCTGCGGTGGTGCAATCCCCACAGCAGAGCAGCCGGGTATTAACATACAGTTCCACAATGCTCCAAGCTTTAGGATGCACTCCCCATCCTCAAACCTCTGGTATCATGGGCTGCAACAAAGACCATCATAGCATGAGTTTAATTATCAAGCCTTACGCGTTTCAGACATTCAATACTGTCCTTGATCACAGGCTGAGTGGCAGCAAGTAAATGGCAGAGACTAGGCATCACATCACCAGTTCTTTTATTGCCCACAGCTGGAGGGCTCACATGATCAAAAAGCCTTCTGGGATACGTAGTCTCTATAACACCAGAGTTCGTAATAAAGACTCACGCTGTCATCTCAAAATTACTTAAAATCGAGGGGCGTGGCTAGGTGGCCGATCATGGTGGCTGCATAGCTGTAGAGCTCCGTGAGTGAAGCAGTGTCCCCATGTCAATTCGCACATTTATCCAACCAAAACTAACCTCTGTACGGAGGAACCTGGATCCAGGACCGAGCGGGAGTCACCCGAAGGAAAGCCGGTCAGAATCGAGCGCAGGGGAGTAGACTTGCGACTCCCGTTGACATTGGGCCTACATCGGATCAGCGGCACCGGGCTCTAGTGCAAATTGAGACCGGCCGGAAGTAAAGGCAGGTCAGCAGAGGGCGCCCGGAAGTGCGCGCTACCCAGACACCCCCCATTAAACCCCGGTGGGATCGACAACCGGAACTCTCCCCTGACCCCCCCGGGTGCCTCCGGATCCCAGCGACGACAGGGACACGCATCAACGCGCAGAGAGGAGCCCCACCAGCGGAGCCCCGTGACGGTGGAGTGCGGAGAGCGGAGTGCTCGGCGGGAAAGGACCCGTGTGCGGCAGTTCCCTGTCCGATAGTGTGGGCACAAGAGATAGAGTACAGGCACGGCCGTCGGGGAGCTCCGCGGGTCCCGCCGGAATACACGACCCCTCAGCGCTGCTACACACGCTGGCACTAAGAGACAGAGTCTACCCTAACGCGCAGAGGTAACGGCAGGAGAGTGCAAGGGTTGGGACAGAGCGGGGCAAAGGAGCACAACGGCCGTGGGATTCCTGGGCGCGCCCGAGGGCCGGGAGAGACTTCCCTGCCTCATCAAGCGGGCGGGAGACACACTGACGTCATCGCCTAAGTGGGCCTCACTACCGCACCCAATAGCAGCGGAAGGCAGTGACTGTGGGCGCTGAGGTGCAAGGAAGAATAGCACGACTACTCTGACCATTGGGGGTGACGGACCTGTCACCGATTTGAGGAACCGAGTGGAAAACGCCACTGTCCCGCGTGTTGAATCCCTCCCTCCTGAAACCACAGAGTACAGACACAGAACCCAGTAGACGCACCTGAGACAATCATGGCGGGTAAAGGCCCGAGACACAACGCGTCAGAATCCAAGCTGGAGAAATACGCATTTGAAAGATAAGCTGAGCCACGCACATCCACAGGGAAGACCCCGGAGACCGATGGGACGAAGAAAGTGACACTTGAGGACGTGATGAAGGCTCTGGCACAGGTACAGGTGACGGTGGGGTCCACGGCCACCGAAGTATCTCTTCTGAGGGCAGACTTTCAAAAGATGGGCGAGAGAGTGAAGCAGGTCAAGGTGGTCGCCAAATCCTTAGTAGAAGACGTGTCAGACCTTCAACTAGCAATGGAAAAGGTAGCAGCGGAGAACAAGACTCTGAAAGAAAAGCTGGACGATCAGGAGGGGCGCTCCAGGCGCAATAACGTGAGAATTATTGGAGTTCCAGGGTCAGAAGGCACCGAGGCCATGGACCTCTATGTGGAGAACCTGATTCAAACGCAACTCAAGCCTAAGGGTCTATCGCAATTCTTCTCCGTGGAGAGAGCGCACAGGGTCCCGGGAGGAAAACCTAAGCCTGGAGCCACACCTCGGCCAATACTGGCGAGACTTTTCAACTTTCGCGACCGGGACGCAATCTTACAAGCAGCAAGAGTGGCAGCACCGATACAGGTCCAAAACTCTACGTTAGCCTTTTTCCCAGACTATACTGCTGAGGTGTCATGCCGGAGGAGGACTTTCTTAGAAATTAAGAAAGACCTGAGAGCCAAAGAACTATCATATTCCATGATCTTCCCAGCACGGCTAAGAGTGGTAGCGGACAGTAAGGTCTGGATTTTCGATACACCGGAGTCAGCACGTGATTGGCTGGAAGGATGGCGCCAAGTGGGACCACCCCGCCGCTCACACAGGACACAACAGAAGCAGCGCGGAGACAGCCAACCAAGATCACATGCATCAGGAATGGAGAGTTCGTTGCGCTCACACGCCCCAGAAAATGCCGACACACTGGAGGAAGTGGAAGAATGAATCCCCGGCAGCACGCTAAATCAAAACTGTAGAGACTTCATGGGCGTTTCCCGGCTTGGACACTGATCTGGGTGAGACCGGAGAGGGCAGGGGACCTGGACACTCCGGGGAACACTTCACCCCAGAAAGCAAGTACTGTTCATGGGTTGGGCGAAGCACTCTGCTGAGTTGGGGAGGCGTTCAGTTCTAGGTCCGAATGGCGGGGAGGCAGGGAGGGGGGTGGCATGGGGGGGATGTTTCACTGTTCAATGTACACCACAAGCCAAGACACAACACACGTTGTACCAAGTTCAAGTTGGGATGGGGACAGGGACACCAGTTAAGTTTTTAAGGAATCTACACGAAGGGTCATGCTGGGATCTAAGGCATTTGCGTTGCACACGGGGCAGGAGGAGACGGATCACATGGACCGCAAGGCATGTTCGGTGCCTGCATAGCCACATGATGCATTATGACAGATTCTCCATCACGTAGTCGGGAGGAGAGGGTGCCCAGAACACAGGGAGCCCCCCTCCGCCTACTGACCTGGAATGTAAGAGGGCTGGGAGACAAAGTCAAACGTGGGTTGGTACTCACCGCACTAAAAAGACAGGGCCCAGACCTAGTGCTCCTTCAGAAAACACATCTAAAGAGAGGGACTACCAAGGCGCTAGACAGGAGGGGATATAAAATGATAGCACATTCGGAGTTCACGTCAGGATCCCTTGGGACTGGCATTTTACTGAGGAAGCCCTCACACTTTATACCACTGGGTACGAAGACGGATAGCAAGGGATGCTTTGCTGCCTCACAGGGCCAATGGGAAGGGAGACTCATTAATGTAGTCTCTGTGTATATCCCCCCAGCACTACATTCAGTCATGCTACCGGCACTGGGAGACTTTCTCCTGACCCTCCCCGAAGGGGATGTTATACTGGGGGGTTACTTTAATGCAACTATAGATACTCTAATGGACAGGTTCCCAGCCACGAGCCCTACCGGGGGGCCTTCACGTCTCCAGCGTTTCTTGACAGCTGTGGGTCTAGTTGACGTGTGGCGACACACCCACCCTCAACTGAAACAGTACACCTTCCACTCTACTGTGCACAATAGCCTATCAAGGATAGATTACTTCCTGGCACTAGGGGACTGCATACAACACGTGGACACAGTCGACATCCAAGCTAGAGGCATTTAAGACCATTCCCCGATTACCCTGACAGTCTCCACGCAGGAGAAAGCACGAAAACGCATTTACCCATACGGGCTGCGTACCTTAAGGTGCCCAAGATCAGGAAAGCGCTTAGGACTGCGACGGTGCATTACTTTGCAGAGAATATCTCCTCCGTACAGTCCGCTGCGACCCTGTGGGAAGCATACAAGGCAGTGTTGAGAGGGCAAGCGGTGACCACAATCACAGGTCACAGAAGGGAAAGGGCACACGAGGTGGTCGAGCTAGAACTAGCGCTACAGCAAGCGACAGTGGCACACGAAACTCACCCCACGCCAGAAACAGCCCATACCCTGTACATTAAACAACACTTATACACGGAACATTTACGACACCAAGTGAGGGGGCAGATAACTGACACAAAAACTAGGATCTATGATATAGGAGACAAAGCGGGCAGGATGCTGGCATGGTTGGACAAGAAGGGGGGGAGTACCAGAGGTATCCAACAGCTCAGAGATGAAAGCGGGACACTACACACAAGCCCCGAGCACATAGTAGAGGCCCTTGCCGATCACTTTGAGGGTGTGTACACATCGGACAGAGTGGTTACCATAGACATGGCTAGGGCGGCATTAGTACCCATCCAAACACCGAAGCTACGACCAGAGGCGATAGCGGAACAGGAAATGAACATAACTGCGGAGGAAATCCAAACAGCGATACGAGCGATAAAACCCGGTAAGGCGGCCGGTCCAAATGGCATTCCGATAGAATGGTACCAGGCCACATCGGAGAGGCTCAGTAACCACCTACTTGCCATGTATACAGACTGCCTATCGACAGGGGAACTCCCACCGGACCAAAGGTTAGCGACCATCGTCGCGATACCTAAACCAGGGAAACCGCCGGAAGAGTGCACTTCCTACCGTCCCATATCTTTGCTCAACTCAGAAGTTAAAATTTTAGCCAAGCTCCTGGCCACCCGCTTAATGACACACCTGCCGGACCTCATACACCCCGACCAATCCGGGTTTATGCCGCACAGAAACACAGCACTAAATCTGCGGAGAGTGCACGGAGTGCTGGCAAGAGCGAACTCGATTTCCGAACCGGCAGTAATATTAGCACTCGATACAAAGATGGCATTTGATCTGGTGGAGTGGAATTACCTGTTTGAAGTTCTGGCTCACTTGGGGTTCGGACCCAAATTTCTAGCATGGGTCAGATTACTATACACGAGACCGGTGGCGCAAGTGGTAGCGAATGGTCATATTTCGTGAACTTTCCCCCTGGAGAGAGGTACCCGACAGGGTTGCCCCCTATCGCCACTGCTTTTCGCAATTGCCTTAGAGCCATTAGCACACTTGCTACGATCCACCCCACTGCTTAGAGGGATTTTCTGGACTGAGGGATGGGAAGACCGTGTCTGCCTGTACGCTGATGACATGCTGGTGTACCTAACGGACCCGGAACGTAGTATACCGGCGCTCCTGACCCTATGTGATGAGCACGGGAAAGTGTCGGGCTAAATCGGAGCTATATGTGTTGAAAGGCCCGCTCCCCATACTTAGCGCAGACTGCCCCTTGAAAGAGGCTGGGTCGTCCTTTAAATATCTGGGCATTCATGTCACCATGGATCCTATAGAATTTCCACAGAAAAACCTGTTGCCGCCCATAGAACGGCTTAAGCAAGACGTCGTATTTTTGGCCGGGCTACCCCTGGCGATGTTGGGTAAAGCGGCACTCTACAAGATGATGTCACTACCGCGCTTCTTATATGTTCTGGAGAATACGCCGTACTCGGTGGCACCGGGTTATTTCAGGAAGGTGTCAGCATTGGTGGCCGGTCTCTTGTGGAGCAACCGCCCAGCACGCATTGCGCAGGCTAAAATGCACAGAGGGTGGTATGACGGGGGGATAGCATTGCCAGATCTCAAACTGTATTACTGGGCAGCACAGTTGAAAAACATTAATCAATGGATACATGCCCCCCAAAACGACCCAGCATTCAGATCATATAGGACACAACTGGGAACTAACACCCTGCTTGCCCCTTAGTAGGGGTGGGCGGCCAGCTACGCTCCGTGCACGGAGTGTGCGTAGTGCCGCCTACTCCGCATTTTGCGGAGCGGGCGTAGCCAGGCGGCACTACGCACGCTCCGCAGACGGAGCGTAGCTGGCCGCCACCCGCCTCCCTCCCGCCCTCCCTAAATACTTTAAATTAAAGGAATCAAATAATTTAAAATGCACTTACCTTGCCGGCCGCTGCCCGCCGCGTCCCCGGGGCTCGCTATCTTCCGTCTTCCGTCTTCTTTATTAATGCGCATGCGCGGGCGCCCGCGCATGCGCATTTTCTCGTGAGAAATGCGCATGCGCGGCCGCCCGCGCATGCGCATTAGTAAAGAAGACGGAAGACGGAAGATAGCGAGCCCCGGGGACGCGGCGGGCAGCGGCGGGCAAGGTAAGTGCGTTTTAAATTATTTGTCTCCTTTAATTTAAAGTATTTAGGGAGGGCGGGAGGGAGGCGGGTGGCGGGGCTGGCGGCCAGTGGTGTTTGCGGAGTGGGGCTACGCGGAGTGCGGAGGTGGGCGTAGTTTCTCGCCCACTTCGCGTAGCTCCGCGAAGCCCCACTCCGCCAACTCCGCCCAGGGTTACCCCTTAGTACGACCAGCGGAAGCTACGTAAGCTAACGGGACCCACGAGACTCACGGCAACGATATGGCACATAGCACTGGCGGCACTCTGTTGGAAAGGGAGAATGACCAAACTCACTTCTCTGTGGGATTCCCGGGCCCTGGGACTCCTGCGAAACAGCAGGGGCTCCTCACGTTGGGATGAGATAGGCCTATCTACGGTGGGGGGCTTATGGGAACGAGGTACGGTAATTCCCTTTGACCGATTGAGAGACCAATATGAACTGGGACCAAGAGAATAGTTCCGGTACAATCAGATTCGCCACGCATTGATCAAAGCAATCCCCCCGGATACAGAAGTGCCAGAAGCCTCCCCACTTGAAGATCGCTTACTTACAGATTTTATGCCTGAACGGCAACCTCGCTCACATACCGTAAGCTAATCTACAACTTGCCAGACCCCATGACCAAACTTAAAGACAAATGGGAGGGAGACGTGGCAGCAATGGATGATAACGAGTGGCTTGAAGCGCTGGCATCGCCCAAAGAAATAGGCACCTCAGCTAAATTCTGGCTTATACAACTCAAAATCCTACATAGAGTGTACTATACGAGAACGACCTTACACCTCATGGGCCGCGCACAGCACCCATACTGCCTCCGAGGCTGTGGTGAGGAGGGTACGTTTTTTCACACAATATGGGAATGCCCACGCATTCAAGAATATTGGAGGCGGATAATGCGCACGATTTCTCAGGCTATAGAGACTTCACTGGTCCCTGAGCCACGAAAATGTATACTCAAAGTGTGGGAACCCAAAGATTTGTCCAGACATGGCCGACAGTGGGTCACTTTGGGCATGGCAATCGCAAAGAGGGATATCGCACAGAGATGGGGCGGTAGAGGTCCCGACGAAAACACAAATGGTGTGAGAATATGGACAAGGTAATGATTACGGAAAGGGCGGTCTATGCTAGCAGGGCATGCCCGAAGAAATGGAACAAGATCTGGACCCCATGGAACACATATAGAGGGGATATTTGTGACACCTTATGGGAAGACGAACCTATAACATGAGACGAGGAAGGGGAGGAGGACTAGCGGACCCGGGGATGCGAGCCTTGAAGTAGGGGTAAGAATCTGGGTAGACCTTGGAAGTCGGGAGGGGTAGGTAGACGGGGCAATGGGGACAGGAACACAGCGTGGATCTCCACCTACAAGTGACCTTGGTGATGAAAGTCTTAGATAGCCCTGCAGACATGTGGTCAACCATACTCTCCAGGAACCTGCCTAGACACAATTGATACTGATTCACTTTCACACTTGATGACCTAAAATGTGATTTCTTTGTTGTTTTTTTTTTACGTTGTATATTGTTAAAAAACAAACAAACAAAAAAACCTAAACCTAATCAGACTAGTAGCCTAATTGTGATTGATGCACCAACAGAGTGATGTAAAGTAGCCGAACCCTGAAGGAGAGCCCAAGGTGCACAATTATGCACAATATGCAAAACTAACGCAAATGTATGGCGGCCAGCCCCCGGGTTGTAGGCCAGAAGCTGTGTAATAATGCATGGTGCAATAGAGGTTTTTTAAAAAAAAAAAAATACTTACAATCAATATCGCCATTAGTGGGCTTCTCATGCATTGAAGCCTCCATTGCACATCAGTAAACGCCCACCAGAATGGCCGATAACCAGGCTCCTTATCAGGGGCCTGCCGGGCCGCTGTAACTTTCTGCGGTGGTGCAATCCCCCGGCAGAGCAGCCGGGTATTAACATACAGTTCCACAATGCTCCAAGCTTTAGGATGCACTCCCCATCTGCAAACCTCCGGTATCATGGGCTGCAACAAAGACCATCATAGCATGAGTTCAATTATTAAGCCTTACGCGTTTCAGACATTCAATACTGTCCTTGATCACAGGCTGAGTGGCAGCAAGTAAATGGCAGAGACTAGGCATCACATCACCAGTTCTTTTATTGCCCACAGCTGGAGGGCTCACATGATCAAAAATTGCCTTCTGGGATACATAGTCTCTATAACACCAGAGTTCGTAATAAAGACTCACGCTGTCATCTCAAAATTACTTAAAATCAATATCGCCATTAGTGGGCTTCTCATGCATTGAAGCCTCCGTTGCACATCAGTAAACGCCCATTAGAATGGCCGATAACCAGGCTCCTTATCAAGGGCCCGCCGGGCCGCTGTAACTTCATGTGGTGGTGCAATCCCCCCGGCAGAGCAGCCGGGTATTAACATACAGTTCCACAATGCTCCAAGCTTTAGGATGCACTCCCCATCTGCAAACCTCCGGTATCATGGGCTGCAACAAAGACCATCATAGCATGAGTTCAATTATTAAGCCTTACGCATTTCAGACATTCAATACTGTCCTTGATCACAGGCTGAGTGGCAGCAAGTAAATGGCAGAGACTAGGCATCACATCACCAGTTCTTTTATTGCCCACAGCTGGAGGGCTCACATGATCAAAAATTGCCTTCTGGGATACGTAGTCTCTATAACACCAGAGTTCTTAATAAAGACTCACGCTGTCATCACAAAATTACTTAAAATCAATATCGCCATTAGTGGGCTTCTCATGCATTGAAGCCTCCGTTGCACATCAGTAAACGCCCTCTCCCACTGTCCGTGTCTTTTTCTTAAAAGGAGACAGCGCACCATGGGTTAAGAGGGTCAGGAAACGCCGTGACGAGAGGTGGAAACCGGAGCAGCAAGAGAAACCGGAACTCAGCCCCTTCCCGTGCCCGTCCTCAGAGGCTTGCGAGGCGCACTCGGCTCCCTGCTCCGAGCGGACTATTGTGTATCCTACCATCGGGATATCAAAGTTTTAAAACACAATCAGTTAAACACACGCTTCCATGCACATATGAAAAGAAGCCCAGCTTTAGCCCCTTCCCATGCCCGTCCTCAGAGGCTTGCGAGGCGCACTCGGCTCCCTGCTCCGAGCGGACTATTGTGTTTCCTACCATTGGGATATCAAAGTTTTAAAACACAATCAGTTAAACACACACTTCCATGCACACATGAAAAGAAGCCCAGCTTTAGCCCCTTTCCGTGCCCGTCCTCAGAGGTTTGCGAGGCCCACTCGGCTCCCTGCTCCGAGCGGACTTTTGTGTTTCCTACCATCGGGATATCAAAGTTTTAAAAGACAATCAGTTAAACACACGCTTCCATGCTCACATGAAAAGAAGCCCAGCTTCAGCCCCTTCTCGTGCCCATCCTCAGAGGCTTGTAATCCGCTGTGAATCTCTGCCCTCCCCCGATGGCTGACACCCCCGCGCCTGCAATCCCGGGCTCCGGGCCCCTTTTCCCTGGTCCACTCTCGCGCTCCGAGGCCGGGAGCAGTGGCCTCGGAGCGGCCTCAGAGCAGCCCATGATACCTCCGGTATCATGGGCTGCAACAAAGACAATCATAGCATGAGTTCAATTATTAAGCCTTACGCGTTTCAGACATTCAATACTGTCCTTGATCACAGGCTGAGTGGCAGCAAGTAAATGGCAGAGACTAGGCATCACATCACCAGTTCTTTTATTGCCCACAGCTGGAGGGCTCACATGATCAAAAATTGCCTTCTGGGATACGTAGTCTCTATAACACCAGAGTTCATAATAAAGACTCACGCTGTCATCCCAAAATTACTTAAAATCAATATCGCCATTAGTGGGCTTCTCATGCATTGAAGCCTCCGTTGCACATCAGTAAACGCCCAGCAGAATGGCCGATAACCAGGCTCCTTATCAAGGGCCCGCCGGGCCGCTGTAACTTCATGCGGTGGTGCAATCCCCCGGCAGAGCAGCCGGGTATTAACATACAGTTCCACAATGCTCCAAGCTTTAGGATGAACTCCCCATCTGCAAACCTCCGGTATCATGGGCTGCAACAAAGACCATCATAGCATGAGTTCAATTATTAAGCCTTACGCGTTTCAGACATTCAATACTGTCCTTGATCACAGGCTGAGTGGCAGCAAGTAAATGGCAGAGACTAGGCATCACATCACCAGTTCTTTTATTGCCCACAGCTGGAGGGCTCACATGATCAAAAATTGCCTTCTGGGATACGTAGTCTCTATAACACCAGAGTTCTTAATAAAGACTCACGCTGTCATCACAAAATTACTTAAAATCAATATCGCCATTAGTGGGCTTCTCATGCATTGAAGCCTCCGTTGCACATCAGTAAACGCCCTCTCCCACTGTCCGTGTCTTTTTCTTAAAAGGTGACAGCGCACCATGGGTTAAGAGGGTCAGGAAACGCCGTGACGAGAGGTGGAAACCGGAGCAGCAAGAGAAACCGGAACTCAGCCCCTTCCCGTGCCCGTCCTCAGAGGCTTGCGAGGCGCACTCGGCTCCCTGCTCCGAGCGGACTATTGTGTTTCCTACCATCGGGATATCAAAGTTTTAAAACACAATCAGTTAAACACACGCTTCCATGCACATATGAAAAGAAGCCCAGCTTTAGCCCCTTCCCATGCCCGTCCTCAGAGGCTTGCGAGGCGCACTCGGCTCCCTGCTCCGAGCGGACTATTGTGTTTCCTACCATTGGGATATCAAAGTTTTAAAACACAATCAGTTAAACACACACTTCCATGCACACATGAAAAGAAGCCCAGCTTTAGCCCCTTTCCGTGCCCGTCCTCAGAGGTTTGCGAGGCCCACTCGGCTCCCTGCTCCGAGCGGACTTTTGTGTTTCCTACCATCGGGATATCAAAGTTTTAAAAGACAATCAGTTAAACACACGCTTCCATGCTCACATGAAAAGAAGCCCAGCTTCAGCCCCTTCCCGTGCCCATCCTCAGAGGCTTGTAATCCGCTGTGAATCTCTGCCCTCCCCCGATGGCTGACACCCCCGCGCCTGCAATCCCGGGCTCCGGGCCCCTTTTCCCTGGTTCACTCTCGCGCTCCGAGGCCGGGAGCAGTGGCCTCGGAGCGGCCTCAGAGCAGCCCATGATACCTCCGGTATCATGGGCTGCAACAAAGACCATCATAGCATGAGTTCAATTATTAAGCCTTACGCGTTTCAGACATTCAATACTGTCCTTGATCACAGGCTGAGTGGCAGCAAGTAAATGGCAGAGACTAGGCATCACATCACCAGTTCTTTTATTGCCCACAGCTGGAGGGCTCACATGATCAAAAATTGCCTTCTGGGATACGTAGTCTCTATAACACCAGAGTTCATAATAAAGACTCACGCTGTCATCCCAAAATTACTTAAAATCAATATCGCCATTAGTGGGCTTCTCATGCATTGAAGCCTCCGTTGCACATCAGTAAACGCCCAGCAGAATGGCCGATAACCAGGCTCCTTATCAAGGGCCCGCCGGGCCGCTGTAACTTCATGCGGTGGTGCAATCCCCCGGCAGAGCAGCCGGGTATTAACATACAGTTCCACAATGCTCCAAGCTTTAGGATGCACTCCCCATCTGCAAACCTCCGGTATCATGGGCTGCAACAAAGACCATCATAGCATGAGTTCAATTATTAAGCCTTACGCGTTTCAGACATTCAATACTGTCCTTGATCACAGGCTGAGTGGCAGCAAGTAAATGGCAGAGACTGGGCATCACATCACCAGTTCTTTTATTGCCCACAGCTGGAGGGCTCACATGATCAAAAATTGCCTTCTGGGATACGTAGTCTCTATAACACCAGAGTTCTTAATAAAGACTCACGCTGTCATCACAAAATTACTTAAAATCAATATCGCCATTAGTGGGCTTCTCATGCATTGAAGCCTCCGTTGCACATCAGTAAACGCCCACTCCCACTGTCCGTGTCTTTTTCTTAAGAGGTGACAGCTCACCATGGGTTAAGAGGGTCAGGAGTCAGGAAACGCCGTGACGAGAGGTGGAAACCGGAGCAGCAAGAGAAACCGGAACTCAGCCCCTTCCCGTGCCCGTCCTCAGAGGCTTGCGAGGCGCACTCGGCTCCCTGCTCCGAGCGGACTATTGTGTTTCCTACCATCGGGATATCAAAGTTTTAAAACACAATCAGTTAAACACACGCTTCCATGCACACATGAAAAGAAGCCCAGCTTTAGCCCCTTCCCGTGCCCGTCCTCAGAGGCTTGCGAGGCGCACTTGGCTCCCTGTTTCGAGCGGACTATTGTGTTTCCTACCATTGGGATATCAAAGTTTTAAAACACAATCAGTTAAACACACACTTCCATGCACACATGAAAAGAAGCCCAGCTTTAGCCCCTTCCCGTGCCCGTCCTCAGAGGCTTGCGAGGCCCACTCGGCTCCCTGCTCCGAGCGGACTTTTGTGTTTCCTACCATCGGGATATCAAAGTTTTAAAAGACAATCAGTTAAACACACGCTTCCATGCTCACATGAAAAGAAGCCCACTTTCAGCCTCTTCCCGTGCCCATCCTCAGAGGCTTGTAATCCGCTGTGAATCTCTGCCCTCCCCCGATGGCTGACGCCCCCGCGCCTGCAATCCCGGGCTCCGGGCCCCTTTTCCCTGGTCCACTCTCGCGCTCCGAGGCCGGGAGCGGCGGCCCGCGGGCGGGAAGGGCCTCCTGCAGGGAGCGGGCCCTGTGGCATGGCAATGGGGTTCCGGGGGCCGCAGGGAGCGCCTTCTGGAACGGGCCGAAGTAACACAGGGCTCCGCCGTCCTATCGCCGGGAGTGGAGACAATGCCAGGGAGCCCTGGCCCATGGGCCGTCGCCGTGCACCTGCACCCTCGGTTGTGGCACCCACGACTTGGGGGCAGCCGGGGGACTTTTACCAGCAGCGGGGCATGGTCCGGGCTCAAGCCCAGCATACATCACCAGGCAGCTGCGCGCGGATAGCGTCACATGCGAGCAGAGGGCATTCACTGCCAAGCGCCGAGCGAGAGGAGACGGCGCAGACTAAACATAATTGGTGATATAATCGGAGTGAGATTTTGGGGCTGGAAATCCAATGAAAGAATTGCCAGGGTTACGGTGAGACCAAGAGAAGTTTGAGGTGCACGTGAAGCCAAGTTGTGAGAGCCATGTGGTTGGTAATAAAGTCTAGAGGAAGGACCAGGCTTGTGATAAACGAGGGGAAAGCCAAGTCGAGGGTCGTGGTTATGCAATCCTTTATGGAGGGGATTGGAGTCTAATGGAATAGATGATGGAGATCCAGCTAAGAGTGTAAACCAGTGGAGTGTAAACGATTAAAGGAGGGTTAGAATGGGGTAACATGAAATTAGGTGTCTGTTGGCTCGTGAGGGATATCCTAGAATTGTTTCAGTCAGTCAAAATAACTTTATTTCGCCAACACAATGTAGGCACCACCACATCCACCACCACCACATCCACCACCACATCCACCACCACCAAATCCACCACATCCACCACCACCACATCCACCACCACATCCACCACATCTTCCACCACCACTTCCACCACCGCATCCTCCACCACATCCACCACCGCATCCACCACCACATCCACCACCACCACCACATCCACCACATCCACCACCACATCCACCACCACTTCCACCACCACCACATCCACCACCACCACCACATCCACCACCACATCCACCACCACATCCACCACAAGCACCACCCCCACCACATCTACCACCACATCCACCACCACATCCGCCACATCCACCACCACATCCACCACATCCACCACCACACCCACCACCACTTCCACCACCACATCTACCACCACCACATCCACCACAGCATCCATCACCACATCCACCACCACATCCACCACCACCACATCCACTACCACATCCACCACCACCACCACATCAACCACCACCACATCCACCGCCACACCCACCACCGCATCCACCACCACATGCACCACCCCTACCACATCCACCACCACAACATTCACCACCACATCCACCACCACATCCACCATCACCATCATCACCACCACATCCACTACATCCAGCACCACCACCACATCCACCACCATAACCACATCCACCACCACCACATCCACATCCACAACCACCACCACATCCACCGCCACACCCACCACCGCATCCACCACCACATGCACCACCCCTACCACATCCACCACCACAACATTCACCACCACATCCACCACCACATCCACCATCACCATCATCACCACCACATCCACTACATCCAGCACCACCACCACATCCACCACCATAACCACATCCACCACCACCACATCCACATCCACAACCACCACCACATCCACCACCACATCCACCAACACATCCATCGCCACCAACACATCCAATCCCACCACCACATTCACCACCACATCCACCAACAACACCACATCCACCAAGAACACCACATTTTAGGTTTCACCTGTATAGCGCTTGCACTGTGCTTGAGAAAACGATTGTGTTTAATATAAACCTACAAGGGACTTATATTCTGCCTCACTCTCTCACTATATAATACTCACTCTTTCGCTTTTTACTACTCGCTCTCTAATACTCTCTTTACTAATAACTCTCTCCTACTCACTATCAACTACTCACTCCACTACTCTACTACTTACTGTGTGTGTGGGTGCTAATGCAATAGGTCTCGCATATGCAAACGATTAAGCTATTGGCAATGTAATGACAATGCCATTTATTTATGATTAAAAAAAGTCATGAGCAATGCTAATAGCTCTACCTTTAATAATGCCGAGACCATTGCATTGTAAATGCTTGTTGTACTTACACTGCTGTCAACTTCTTCGTGCCTGTTCTCATGCTTGTTTTTTTAATGGTTTTTTGTTATGGGGGGAGGGACATAAACAATGGGGGAGTGGAGGTTGGAAAACATTACCTGAATTACAACACAAGCAGAGGACGGACAAAAAGCACATAACAGTAATGTACTAGTATCAAATCCATGTAATAAAATCATAAGAGTTACGGGTAACAGAAACCTTCACTAGGGGAGAATCAACAGATACCAGATTCCAAAGGCTGACTGAGGTGGTGACGAGCTGGTGGTATGCTGGTGCAGAGGAGATGCTGAGTTACACTGAACTAGTGCTGAGTGATGCTGTGAGTCTGAGTCATGCCAAGGTGGTGATGCTGCACTGTTGTTCAGATGGTGCTGAGCTGGTGCCCAGGTGATGCTGAGTTGGTTCTGTGCTGAGGTGATGTGCTGATGCCGGGGTGGTTCTGCACTGATGCTGGAGTGGTGCGGCATTGGTGCTGAATTCCTGCTGAGGTGAGGCTGCGCTGGTGATGGTGCGCTGATGAGAAAGTGGTGCTGCGCTGATGCTGAGGTGGTGCTGAGTGATGTTTGGTGGTGTTCAGGTAGTACTTTGCTGGTGCTCAGGTGGTTTTGAGTGATACTGCGTTGGTGCTGAGGTGATGCTGCACTGGTACTGAGTTGATGCTGTGCTAATGCTGAAGTCTTGCTGTGTCGGGCTGACTTGGTTCTACACTGATGCTGTGGTGGTGCTGCAGTGGATGGTGGTGCACTGATGAGGAGATGGTGCTGTGGCGGTTTTGAGTGATGCTGAGGAGATACTGCACTGGTGCTGAGTAATGCAGTGGTGGCACTTAGTGATGCTGCACTGGTGCTGAGTGAGGGTGTGCTGGTGCTGAGTCATGCTGAGGTGTTAATGCTGTGCGAGTGCTCACGTGGTACTAATCTGGTGCTCATGTGGTGCAGAGTGCTGAGTTGGTGCTGCATTGGTTCTGAGATGCTGCTGAGGTGGGGTTACTATCTAGGCCTTCTGCTGGACACACCCCAGGTCAAGCAGGATAATCATTGCAGCTAGGACCGTGAGAACCACCCATCGCGTTTTTTCACAACTGACCTGGAGGCAGCGCTTTCGAATTTGTGAGAAGCAGAAGCACTCATTCAATCTACCGAGGGCATCGGGGGCAGCCTTTGCCTGTGTGTTAGGGGCAAGTGTCTGCTCGAGAGCCTGGAGTAGGCCCCATCCCCCAAAGCTCTCGATGGCTCTTCAAACCGTTGCGGGTTCAAAGCCCTGCCGCTCTTCAGGCCCCGCTCCCTCTCACACGGTAACATCATTTTCAAGCAGGGGCGTAACAAACACCCCCGCAGACCCCGCATTGCGGGGGGGCCTCACTCCCTTCATTAAATAAAGGGGGCCCCGGCCCCCCTCAGCTCTTCTGAGGGCTGTGAGAGAGGCTTGCGCTGAAGCAAGCCTCTCTCCGTCTCGTCTGAATTAGGTGCAGCCTGCAACCTGCTCGATCCCATCGCCCCCTCCCTCTGACTGAAGAGAAACAAAGTATCAACATACATTGTTTCTCTTTAGTCAGTGCGGCAAGGCCCTAAAAGAGGATGGGGTGGGGGCCCCAGAGAGCAGGAGGCAGCACCGAGCACTGCTTAGGGCCCTGACAAGGGTGGGAGTGGGGGCCCAGAGAGAGCATTCCCCACAGATCAAGATTTCAGGGACACTGAGCGACTGTGGGGCAAGGCATAGCCAGCGTGGATAAAAGCCATTTCGAAGAATTTGGGGTGAATACTCCCAGGATGTCTGTGGGTTTTAAGTCCCAAAAATTAATTGTAAATCTCTGCAGGTATTTTACAAAAACTCTTTCAGCCAATTCGGACAAGCAGGCCAAAAAAAACCTGGGATTTCTTATTCTTCCAGTTTGAGGGGACATGGCCGGGCAGATTGGGTTGAAATGCCCTGTTCAGGCAGGGCCAAGGCTGATTTCTGTACGACTAATCCTTGCGTGTTATGGCACAGATGGAGCTAAAAACGACGGAATAGAATTCCGTACCTGGGATTTCTTATTCTTCCAGTTTGAGGGGACATGGCCGGGCAGATTGGGTTGAAATGCCCTGTTCAGGCAGGGCCAAGGCTGATTTCTGTACGACTAATCCTTGCGTGTTATGGCACAGATGGAGCTAAAAACGACGGAATAGAATTCCACATGAGTTATTACCAGTGTTTTTAGTGAGTCAGAAGACCATACATTAACTACATCTCTCATCAGCCAAACATATGCTACTCAAATACAAATACTTTTATATAAAAAGATAGATATTCAACATATGTGGAATGTACAGAATGTGCCAAAATTAAAACCCTTCTGCACAGATAGAATGAATGAAAGGGTTAAAGTGTCATCCCTTCAATAAACAGGATACACATTAAACAAATCTCACACATCGCCTGCTATAAATAATGTACTCATGTTAAATGTAAACTATTTTCCACTTTATACTTTGTGTCACACAGTGCCTTAAATGAAGTCTCTTGTGTTCAGGCTTGGCCATAGCTTACTATTTCTCCATTAATGTTTTTTAAAAAAAACTCAACTCTGAAAATGTTTATAGCCACAACCTTTCTAATGATAAAACAATTCCTCCATATTTACAAAAATTCTGAACTTCTTTACCCTTCCAAACGGTAAGAGCTTTCCAACTCTTCCTTCTTGAAAAATAAGTCTGGTCATTAACGAGCCACAGACAGGGGCGTAGTAAACGCCCCCGCGGTGGGGGGTGGGGGGCCCACTCTCTTTGGTAAATGAAGGGTGCAAGGCGGAGGGGAGAAGGGTGCAAGGCAGAGGGGAGACGGGTGCGAGGCGGAGAGGAGAAGGGTGCAAGGAGGAGAGGAGAAGGGTGCAAGGCGGAGGGGAGAAGGGTGCAAGGCGGAGGGGAGAAGGGTGCAAGGCGGACGGGAGAAGGGTGCAAGGCAGAGGGGAGAAGGGAGCAAGGCAGAGGGGAGAAGGGAAAAAGGGTGCAAGGCGGAGGGGAGAAGGGTGCAAGGGAGAGGGGAGAAGGGAGCAAGGCAGAGGGGTGAAGGGGAGAAGGGTGCAAGGCGGAGGGGAGAAGGGTGCAAGGCAGAGGGGAGAAGGGAGCAAGGCAGAGGGGAGAAGGGTGCAAGGCAGAGAGGAGAAGGGTGCAAGGCGGAGAGGAGAAGGGTGCAAGGGGGATCGGAGAATGGGGTAATGCAGAGGGGAGAATGGTGCAAGGTAGAAAAGGGTGCAAGGCGGAGGTGGAGTAGGGTGGAAGGCAGAGGGGAGAAGGGTGCAAGGCAGAGGGGAGAAGGGTGCAAGGCAGAGGGTAGAAGGGTGCAAGGTAGAGGGTAGAAGGGTGCAAGGCAGAGGGGAGAAGAGTGGAAGGCAGAGGGTAGAAGGGTGCAAGGCAGAGGGTAGAAGGGTGCAAGGCAGAGGGTAGAAGGGTGCAAGGTAGAGAAGGGTGCAAGGCGGAAGAGGAGAAGGGTGCAAGGCGGAGGGGGAGAAGGGTGCAAGGCGGAGGGGGAGAAGGGTTCAAGGCAGAGGGGAGAAGGGGGCAAGTCAGAGGGGAGAAGGGTGCAAGGCAGAGTGGAGAAGGGTGCAAGGCAGAGGGGGGAATGGTGCAAGGTAGAAAGGGGTGCAAGGCGGAGGGGGAGAAGGGTGCAAGGGGGAGGGAGAGAAGGGTGCAAGGGGGAGGGTGAGAAGGGTGCAAGGCAGAGGGGAGAAGAGTGCAAGGGGGATGGTGATGAAGTTAAGAATGTGCCCCCCCCCCCGAAACATTTCTGCGGACGCCCATGGCAGCGCACACTACTTTGTGAGACAGAGTGGAGTGAGAGAGATAGTGGAGTGAGCGAGAGTGGAGTGAGAGAGAGTGGAGTGACAGAGAGTGGAAAGAGAGAGAGTGGAGAGACAGTTGAGGGAGAGAGAGAGAGTAGAGAGAGAGCGTAGAGAGAGAGAGTGGAGAAGGAGACAGTGGAGAACGAGAGTGGAGAGCGAGAGTGGAGAGCGAGAGTGGAGAGCAAGAGAGAGAGAGTGGAGAGAGAGAGAGAGTGGAGAGAGAGTGGAGGGAGAGAGGAGAGAGAGTAAAGAGAGTAGAGAGAGAGAGTAAAGAATGAGAGTAGAGAGAGAGTGGATAGAGAGAGTGGAGAGAGAGAGGAAAGAGAGTGGAAAGAGAGACAGTGGAGAGAGACAGTGGAGAGAGACAGTGGAGAGAGAGTGGAGAGAGAGAGAGAGTGGAGAGAGAGAGTGGAGAGAGATTGGAGAGAGAGAGAGCGAGAGAGAGAGTGGAGCGAGACAGAGAGAGAGTAGAGAGAGATAGTGGAGAGAGAATGTAGAGAGGGAGTGGAGAGAGTAGATAGAGGGAGAGACAGTGGAGAGAGAGAGTGGAGAGAGAGGGTGGAGAGAGAGGGAGTGGAGAGAGAGGGAGTGGAGAGAGAGGGAGTGGAGAGAGAGAGTAGAGGGAGTGGAGAGAGGGAGAGTGGAGCGAGAGAGAGTGGAGAGAGTAGAGAGAGGGAGAGAAAGTGGAGAGAGAGACAGTGGAGAGAGAGACACTGGAGAGAGAGCGGAGACAGAGAGAGAGTGGCGAGAGAGAGAGAGTAGAGAGAGAGAGAGTAGAGAGAGAGAGAGTAGAGAGAGTGGAGAGAGTAGAGAGTGTGGAGAGAGTGGAGACAGTGGAGAGAGAGACAGTGGAGAGGGAGTGAGGAGAGAGAGAGAGAGAGAGAGTGGAGAGAGAGAGAGTGGAGAGAGAGAGAGAGAGTAGAGAGAGAAAGTGTGTAGAGACAGTGAGAGACAGTGGAGAGAGAGAGACAGTGGAGAGAAAGACTGTGTAGAGAGAGAGAGTGGAGAAAGAGAGAGTGGAGAGAGAGAGCGTGGAGAGAGAGTGAGAGTGGAGAGAGAGAGTGGAGAGCGCGGAGAGAGAGAGCAGAGAGAGAGTGTGGAGGGAGAGTGGATAGAGAGAGAGTGGAGAGAGAGAGTAGAGAGTAGAGAGAGAGAGATAGAGGAGAGAGAGGAGAGAGATAGAGTAGAGAGAGTGGAGAGAGAGTAGAGGGAGAGAGAGTGGAGAGAGAGAGTGGAGGGAGACAGTGGAGAGAGAGTGAAGAGAGTAGAGAGAGGCAGAGAGTGAAGAGACAGTGGAGGGAGAGACAGTGGAAAGAGAGTGGAGAGAGAGAGACAGTGGAGATAGAGTGGACAGAGTTGAGAGAAAGATTGAGTGGAGAGAGAGTAGATACTGATTGACTCAGAGACTGAATACTGACTGACGGAGAGACTGACTGACTGAGAAACTGACAGAGAGAGAGAGACTGACTGACTGAGAGAGACTGACTGACTGACTGAGAGAGATAGAGAGATTGACAGGGAGAGAGAGACTGACCGACTGACTGACAGACTGACAGAGAGAGAGACTTAGAGACTGACTGACTGACTGACTGACAGAGAGACTGAATGACAGAGAGAGAGAGAGAGACTGTTTGACTGAAAGAGAGAGACTGACAGACAGAGAGAGAGAGAGAGAGAGACTGTGATGGAAATGGGGTCAAAGTGTGTATGAAGCTATGCAATGCCTCTTAAGATTGCTATTGTCTACTAATAAAAATGTATTATCAATATGTGCTCTTTGTAGTTATATCTGCTTTTGAAATACTGCATTGTCGCTTTGTCTAATGTTTCAAAACGGAAAGGAGAAGGAGCAGTGGATGCGCTTTTGTCAAAACTGAACGATGAGTGGGCCCGATGTTGTATATCATGACAGGAGTCTGCATCAGGAAACCCACCTAAAAATGGGCAAACTTCCCCAGTGTACTGATGGCAGGGACCCTGTAATGAATGAACCACCAATAAGATAGCCGGCTGGCAGACTATGCCCAAACTTGAACTCCACCGTATGTTTGGTGACAGTGTCGTAACAATCGCCCGCATCCCCTGCAGTATGGCGGGTCGCTGGCCTGAGTGCTCTAGACTGGCACGGAGAATGGGAGGGGGGCCCCCTCCATGTAGTTTGCAGGGGGGCCCCCTCAAGTTTCGTTACGCCACTGTTTTCAAGATTGGCAGGTTTGCAACTTGAATACATGCATCCTGCTGTCAGGTTTGGTTGAAAATCACTAGTTTTAAGGCAAGCCTGCGGGAATAATATTGCCTTTGTATATATTACATGGCCAGCATATTTGGGAAGCACACCTTCACCCCTTACATCTTGGTGCTGAATAACATATCTATATTGTTATCCAAGTCAATGGCACTCACTTTATAGATCTTAGAAGGATGAAAGGCTGAGTGGAACTGCTAGATTGGAACTTGCTATCATGACGTTCAGTGCAGACTCTGGGAGTGGCTGTGTTAGTCCACTGAGCCCATAAGTGGGATGTGTTAACCTCTGCCACCAGATGTGGAAAAACGCAACTGAAATTCAGAGGTCCGGATGCCTGTACATTCAAAAACACCACGAATTAGGAACACCATGAGTTATATAGGGCCTGGGTGTCTATTCCTTCGTTCTCAGTGACTGACTCTCCGTGAAGTAGAAGATATTGGCAGTTTCTAGCCACGGTCCCCCCACCCGACAGGCCTCTTGTGCAGCTCCATAGCTGGAGGGATGGTTAACCCTTGAAAGCCTGTTTATATATGAAAGATCTAGACATAGAAAAGGAACTATGTCTGGTTACAGGCACATGCGTGTGCTGTTTGTATAGTTCTCAGTACCGGTGTCGTTGTAAGTTATGCCAGTATTTGTAGATTGGTGATAAACTGTGCGAGGAAGGGATGTGCCCAGGATCACACACTGCTGAAAAGCTGCTACCATAAAAGCTTGACCACCAGAGCAGAAGAGCATACTATTTTGTTGCAGCACATATTAAATGTGAGTATTATTTAAATGTATGGGGTGAATACCTTGAAGAAACAGGAAAGGAGAATTATTGAATTTGCTTAAGAAGCCATGTGTGGAGGTAAAATAGTGATGAGGGGAGCCATTTGGCTGTAAATTATGTGTATGCCTTTATATGCACAGTCAAGAGCCATTCTGTGAGCCCCGTGCTTGTTTTACAAAACAAGGGCGGATCCACAAATAAAGGCTCAGGGATGCTTGCCAGCTGCGTGTTCCCTCTGAAGTCCTCAGAGAGACCAGCGCCGCCTGCCTCTGTTCTCAACAAAACAAGGGCCAGGAGTTGCCCTGCAGAGACTGATATTTTTTCTGCAGTGGCAGTCATCCAGCAGAGGGTGAGACGAGCCGGCGTCCAGCTGCTGAGCTGCTCTTTCCTCAGAGGATGCTGCCTAATGGGCCATAAATAGTAGTTCTGAGGCGTAAGAGTCTGAAAAGCACCCAAATATTTACAATAGAGTTTGCAAAGCGAAGCTTGAGTTAACAAGCATTTGCAATGCAATAGGTCTCGCATTAGGAAAGTTTGAGCTATTGGTATTGTAAATGACAATTTTTTAATTTATGTGTTGGTTTTGAAAATAGCCAAATTAATAGCTTTGTCATTTTCAATGTCAATAGGTATAACTTTCGCAAATGTGACACCTATAGCATTTGTAATGCAATTTGTGTTGTATTTACGTGAATTGGATGTCTTCATATTACAAATAACAATGGCTTTTATTTTATTTTTTAAATTAATACTTAAATAAAAGGTATTGCACTTTATAATGGCAATAGCTTAAACTTTTGTAAATAACTTTTGTGAAGATTATGTTCAGTGTATTTTATTGTGGCGAAAATCCAAGAACAGAAGTGAAATATTAACATCTTTATGTGACATTTGTAATAAAGCTTGAACCATTGAGAGAACATATTTGAATCAGTTGTGGTTGAATGGTTGCACAGATTGATGCTGTGGTGGCGCTGAGTGATGTTGTGGTGGTGACGAGTGATGCTGTGGCATTCAGTGATGCTGTGGTAGCGCATAGTGATGTTGTGGTGCCCCTGAGTGATGCTGTAGTAGGGCTGAGTGATGCTGTGGTGATGCGATAGATAGAGTGAGTGCGATAGATAGATAGAGTGAGTGCGATGGATAGAGGGTGATAGATAGATAGATAGATAGATAGATAGATAGATAGATAGATAGATAGATAGATAGATAGATAGATAGATAGATAGATAGATAGACATGGTGGTGGTGGACGTGGTGGTGGATGGGTGTGGTGGTGGTGGTGGATGTTGGTGGGGTGGTGGTGGTAGTGG